>NW_027362765.1:152330750-152496397 GCF_046119375.1 Phyllobates terribilis | reverse complement strand
ATAACCTCCGCTATATCTCCTCCTATTACTCCATATAACCTCCCTATATCTCCTCCTATTACTCCATATAACCTCCCTATATCTCCCCCTATTACTCCATATAACCTCCCTATATCTCCTCCTATTACTCCATATAACCTCCCTATATCTCCTCCTATTACTCCATATAACCTCCCTATATCTCCTCCTATTACTCCATATAACTTCCCCTATATCTCCTCCTATTACTCCATATAACCTCCCCTATATCTCCTCCTATTACTCCATATAACCTCCCTATATCTCCTCCTATTACTCCATATAACCTCCCTATATCTCCTCCTATTACTCCATATAACCTCCCTATATCTCCTCCTATTACTCCATATAACCTCCCCTATATCTCTCCTCCTATTACTCCATATAACCTCCCTATATCTCCCCCTATTACTCCATATAACCTCCCTATATCTCCTCCTATTACTCCATATAACCTCCCTATATCTCCTCCTATTACTCCATATAACCTCCCTATATCTCCTCCTATTACTCCATATAACCTCCCTATTAGAGATGAGCGTTGTTCTACTCGAGCTGTTCGCCAATCTCAAATTCGAGCTGTTTTGGGCGGTGTTCGAGCCGTTCGGCGAACACGAACAATTTGAGAAAAATTCGGCTGTTCGAGGTTATGTTCGATAACTGTTCGTTCATACTGGATTTTTTCTCAGTAATGATGAAAATTAATGTTAATACGCAGTTTGAGTGTACAGCGGGGTGGGGGGAGGGGCAGGGGATGGATCTCTGCAGGAACAATGAAGATCTCCATTTTTTTTTCTCTTTCCCGCATTTACAGTGGGGAGGTGCAATCTGTCAGCCTATCAGCAGCGCACACACGGAGCGAAGTGCTTTTTTCACACAAGCAAGGGCATGTGTCATTGGCAGTGTATGTCACATGTCCTTGCCCTATAAGACCAAGCCATTTTCAATGTCGCCACCATTTTCTCACTGCTGCAGCTGCGTGTTAGACGGCACCGCTGTTGCTGTGTGCGCTATACCTTGTTAATTTCAAGCCAATTTTCGCACAAATATACAGATAGCTTGAGAGTAGGGAATAGTTGTGATTGCAGTCCTTTTAAGGACTAGGTTACAGCATTTCCTACGACTTTTATCAGGCAGGTCTGTGCTCTTAAATAGATAGGTTGTGGGAGTAAAGACTAATTGTAATTGGAGTCCTTTTCAGGACTAGGTTACATGAGTTCCTATCAGTTTTTGCCAGGCAGGTCTGTGCCAGTGCTGTGCAAGTTTTTTTCACAGCATTTGGCTGAATCTAGCAAAGCTAATCCTTTTTGGCCTATTGCAGAGTATGTTAGTTAGTGGAGTAGCCTATCTGTGTTGCAAGATATACCACCTGTGTATAGAATACCAATTTTTTTACTGCACCTAGTGAAGTAAAATCTTTTGGGCATAGCATCATTCTATTAGTCCATCTATACTGACCTCCATCAGGTTGCAAATTAAAACTAATTTTTATCTGCATCTACAGTACCTCTGAAAAAATATTTGGGCTTCTAGCAGTGTGTGGGACTTGTTCTATTAGTCCATCTATACTGACCTCCATCAGGTTGCAAACTGAATATATTTTTTTCTGCATCTACCTCTGAAAAAATATTGGGCTTCTAGCTGTGTGTGGGTCTTGTTCTATTAATCCATCTATACTGACCTCCATCAGGTTGCAAACTGAATATAATTTTTTTCTGCATCTAGCTCTGAAAAAATATTTGGCCTTCTAGTAGTGTGTCGGACTTTCTCTATTAGTCCATCTATACTGACCTCCATCAGGTTGCAAATTAAAACTAATTTTTATCTGCATCTACAGTACCTCTGAAAAAATATTTGGGCTTCTAGCTGTGTGTGGGACTTGTTGTATTAGTCCATCTATACTGACCTCCATCAGGTTGCAAACTGAATATATTTTTTTCTGCATCTACCTCTGAAAAAATATTTGGCCTTCTAGTAGTGTGTCGGACTTTCTCTATTAGTCCATCTATACTGACCTCCATCAGGTTGCAAATTAAAACTAATTTTTATCTGCATCTACAGTACCTCTGAAAAAATATTTGGGCTTCTAGCAGTGTGTGGGACTTGTTCTATTAGTCCATCTATACTGACCTCCATCAGGTTGCAAACTGAATATATTTTTTTCTGCATCTACCTCTGAAAAAATATTTGGCCTTCTAGTAGTGTGTCGGACTTTCTCTATTAGTCCATCTATACTGACCTCCATCAGGTTGCAAATTAAAACTAATTTTTATCTGCATCTACAGTACCTCTGAAAAAATATTTGGGCTTCTAGCAGTGTGTGGGACTTGTTCTATTAGTCCATCTATACTGACCTCCATCAGGTTGCAAACTGAATATATTTTTTTCTGCATCTACCTCTGAAAAAATATTGGGCTTCTAGCTGTGTGTGGGTCTTGTTCTATTAATCCATCTCTACTGACCTCCATCAGGTTGCAAACTGAATATATTTTTTTCTGCATCTACCTCTGAAAAAATATTTGGCCTTCTAGTAGTGTGTCGGACTTTCTCTATTAGTCCATCTATACTGACCTCCATCAGGTTGCAAATTAAAACTAATTTTTATCTGCATCTACAGTACCTCTGAAAAAATATTTGGGCTTCTAGCAGTGTGTGGGACTTGTTCTATTAGTCCATCTATACTGACCTCCATCAGGTTGCAAACTGAATATAGTTTTTTCTGCATCTACCTCTGAAAAATATTGGGCTTCTAGCTGTGTGTGGGTCTTGTTCTATTAATCCATCTATACTGACCTCCATCAGGTTGCAAACTGAATATATTTTTTTCTGCATCTACCTCTGAAAAAATATTTGGCCTTCTAGTAGTGTGTCGGACTTTCTCTATTAGTCCATCTATACTGACCTCCATCAGGTTGCAAATTAAAACTAATTTTTATCTGCATCTACAGTACCTCTGAAAAAATATTTGGGCTTCTAGCAGTGTGTGGGACTTGTTCTATTAGTCCATCTATACTGACCTCCATCAGGTTGCAAACTGAATATATTTTTTTCTGCATCTACCTCTGAAAAAATATTTGGCCTTCTAGTAGTGTGTGGGACTTTCTCTATTAGTCCATCTATACTGACCTCCATCAGGTTGCAAAATGAATATAATTTTTTTCTGCATCTAGCTCTGAAAAAATATTTGGCCTTCTAGTAGTGTGTCGGACTTTCTCTATTAGTCCATCTATACTGACCTCCATCAGGTTGCAAATTAAAAATAATTTTTATCTGCATCTACAGTACCTCTGAAAAAATATTTGGGCTTCTAGCTGTGTGCGGGACTTGTTGTATTAGTCCATCTATACTGACCTCCATCAGGTTGCAAACTGAATATATTTTTTTCTGCATCTACCTCTGAAAAAATATTTGGCCTTCTAGTAGTGTGTCGGACTTTCTCTATTAGTCCATCTATACTGACCTCCATCAGGTTCCAAATTCAAAATAATTTTTTTCTACATCTAACCCAGCCAATAGTTTTGGCCTAATACCACAGTTTGGCCACTCAGCTCTGCTCGGTTACCATCCATTGTTTTTTTGTGCAAACAACTCCAGAGTTGTGAATTAGTTAACCACCAAAATGAGTGGAAAAAGGCCTGCTGCTGGTGGAAAGGGGAATAGGCGTGTTGGGAAGGGGAAAAAAGGTTGTGTCCGTGGGGTAGGTGTTAAAGCAACAGTAACATCTGCAGAAGAAAGACCATCTTCCAGCCAAACTAAAATGTCTACTTCTTTTAGCGGACAATGTGATAAGATCCCTTTCTTACGGCCACGCCAATCGCTACAAATTCCAGATGAGGCACAAAAACAGCAGGTGCTTCAACGGATATCAAGTGCTCCTTTAAGTGGGCTCTCCTCCACATCAACTTCAACATCACAAATACTCCAGTCCTCAAAGGTGTCACCCAAATCGCACTTGCTTCCTCACAGCTCCCAAATCTCCAGCTGCCCGTCTGAGTATGAGGTAGAACAGATGGTTGAGTCTGCAGAGCTGTTTACTCATACTATAGCCTGGGAATCAGAGGTCGACTCCAGCGCTTCTGTGAATCCAGACGAGGAAATGATCTGCACTGATGCCCAGAATCTTTATGAGTCGGATCCAGGACCAGACGCAGAAGGTTCTGACCATAATGTAGACCCTCATTCCCAAACTGTAACTCCTGTTGGTGGAGACAATGAGGAAGACGATGATAAGACTCAAATACCTGATTGGAGCGACAACTTTAGTTTTTTGTCAGGGCAGGAACAGGTTGGCTCTGAGGACGACGGGTGTGATAACGCACAGGGTGATGATGATGAGGTCGGAGATCCCACTTACTGTCAACCCACAGTCAGCCAAGAGATGAGGTCAGCAGAGGAGGTGGAGGAAGATGCTAGTGACGACGAGGTCAGGTTGCGCCTTCCTGGACAGAGACGTAGTACTGGAAGCACGTCAACAACTGCATCCTCAAACACAACTCTGCCTCTCACCACAAGTCGTGGTGGCTCTTCAGGTCGCATGGGTGCTAAGCCTTGCATAGCCTGGGCATTTTTTCAGATCGATAAAGATGACCCAACTCGTGTTATCTGTAACATTTGTCAGCAAAAGCTAAGTAGAGGCCAAAAAATACATAGTTTGAGTACTTCATGCATGAACCGGCACATGGACATGAAGCATAAGTTGCAGTGGGAAGCTCAGTGTGCTACAATGCGGCCTAGCCGGCCGGGCCAACCACCGTCTGCCATATCTTGTGCATTCGCGGCCTCTTCATCCTCTGTGACTGGGGGGACAGCAGTCACACCTGTTTTGGGGCGCAGACCTGCCACCTCTTTACCCGCAACAGCCAGCGTGATTGGCAGGTCATCATTTTCTTTGGAGGTGGAAACACCAGCTGGTGTTGAGCGCTGTCCGACATCGATAGCACCACCTTTGGATCAAGGCAACCTACCATGTCCGCCTGCATCTTCCTCACAGACCGGCAGTTTGCCGGGGACACCCTTATCAACCCCGTCTAAGCACAATAGCCAGCCCTCGGTCCCTCAGATGTGGACAAGTAAAAGACCATTTCCTCCTAGCCATGAGAAAGCTAAGAGGTTGAATTTCACCATCTGCAAGCTCTTGGCTACAGAAATGCTGCCTTTCCGCCTGGTGGACACAGAGGATTTTCGAGACCTTATGTCCGTCGCAGTGCCCCAGTACCAGATGCCCAGTCGGCACTACTTCTCAAAGAAAGGTGTGCCTGCGCTCCACCAGCATGTCGCACACAACATCACCGCTTCTTTGAGAAACTCTGTGTGTGACAGGGTGCATTTCACCACAGACACTTGGACGAGTAGGCATGGACAGGGGCGTTACATGTCGCTGACTGGGCACTGGGTAACTATGGTGACAGCAGGACAAGGGGCTGCTGTCCAAGTCTTGCCGTCCCCACGAGTTGTGCGTCAATCCTCTTTATGTCAAAGTTCCTCCACTGCTTCTGCCTCCTCAACCTCCTCTCGGTCTTCCACCTGCACCCAAAGCCTGTCTGGTCATGCCACAAGCTTTCTAACTGCGCAGAAGGGATCCTGCACACCTCCTTACTATGCTGGCAGTAGGGCTCAACGTCATCAGGCGGTTTTTACATTGAAATGTCTGGGAAATGTGAGTCACACAGCTGAGGAGTTGTGGTCAGCTCTGGAGAACCAATTTCATGAATGGTTGTCTCCACTGGACCTGAAACCAGGGAAGGCCGTGTGCGACAATGCTGCAAACCTGGGTGCGGCCCTTCGCCGGGGCAATGTCACACACGTGCCTTGTATGGCTCACGTGTTGAACCTGGTTGTCCAGCAATTTTTAGCCCACTATCCCAGACTAGATGGCCTTCTGCAGAGGGCACGGTCGCTGTGTGCTCACTTCCGCCGTTCGCATCCCGCAGCTCAGCGACTTACATCTCTACAGAAGTCGTTGGGCCTGCCACTTCACCGGCTAAAATGCGATGTGCCTACCCGGTGGAATTCAACTCTGCACATGTTGCAGCGACTGTGGCAGCACCAACAAGCCCTGGTGCAATACGTTCTGACATATAGCCTGGGCCAACGAGATTCAGAGGTGGGGCAAATCACGCTGGAGGAGTGGTCTCAGATCAGGGACCTATGCACCCTTCTGCACAGTTTTGAAATGGCGACGAAGATGTTTAGTGCTGACGATGCCATTATCAGCATGACTATTCCGGTGATTTACATGCTGGAGCACATGTTAAACAGAATTCGGAGTCAGGTGGTGGCACAAGAGGAGGTGGAGGAAGTAGAGGAGGAGGAGTTGTATGCGGAAGGGCTAACATCTGCAAGGTCCAGAAGGTCGGCAGCACCAAGGCGGCAGGCATGTGAGGGTGGGGGAGATGGTTTTACCAGGGCGCATGGTAGCAGCCAAACTAGTGAGGAAGGTGCAGGAGCCCAGGAAGAAGTGGAGGACGAACTGATGGAAGACTCATCAGATGAGGGAGACCTTGATCACATTTCTGTTGTGCGAGGTTGGGGGGAGAGGACAGAGGAAGGAAGCATGATTGTTACCTCGCCACCAACACAACAGGGACTTGGTGCTCCTGGATGCGCAACACACATGAGTGCCTTCTTGCTGCACTACCTACAACATGACCCTCGAATTGTGAGAATTAGAAATAATCCTGACTACTGGGTTGCCACACTGTTAGATCCCCGGTACAAAAGTAAATTTGCAGAAATTATTCCTGCCATAGAAAGGGATGCACGCATGCAGGAGTATCAGCAGAGACTGTTGCAGAATCTTACATGTGCTTTTCCACAAAATACCAGTGGTGCACGTAGTGAATCTCACAGTTCCAACTTGCCAACCGTGGGACCGTCAAGTGTTCAGCACTCAAACCGTAACAGAACCACAGTATCTGCTGGTAACATCAATTTTGCGGAATCATTTCACCACTTTTTTAGCCCATCCTTTGCAAGGCCACAGGAGACAAGAAGTCTGACACATAGTCAACGCCTAGAGACGATGGTACAGGAGTATCTCCAAGTAAACATTGAAGCCACGACTGTGTCACTGGACCCTTGCTCTTTTTGGGCTTCCAATCTGGATAAATGGCCGGAGCTAGCCACTTACGCCTTGGAGATCTTGTCATGCCCCGCAGCCAGCGTTCTGTCTGAACGTGTGTTCAGCGCTGCTGGTGGTGTGCTGACAGATAAGCGCACGCGGCTCTCCAGTGATAATGTAGACAGACTCACGTTCATAAAGATGAACAAATCATGGATCCGAAACGACTTTTCTACCCCTGTGTCATCCTGGGGAGAGTAAAAGCTTGATGATTGGTTAAAATCACCCTACCAAACGTTTTAAGCTTTCAAATTACTAATCATGTTTATCTGTATCTTGACTGGAAAATAATTTGGGCTTTGTAGCAGTGTGCAGCACTGATCCTATTAGGCCATCTATAATAAGCTCCACCAGATTTAAAATTAAAAATAATTTTTAGCTGCATCTAGCCCGGAAAATAATTTTGGGGCTCCGAGATGCGCAAGACACATAAGTGCCTTCTTGCTGCACTACCTGCAGCATGACCCTCATATTGTTAGAATTCGAAGTAATCATGACTACTGGGTTGCCACACTCTTAGATCCCCCAAACTTTTCGATCAACCTTTTCATTTTAATAAAGACCAAAAAAATGGTCATTTTTGAAATTATAAGCATTAGCAGGTTGTTAGAAACTGAAATCAAACAGTTTTCAACTCAAAACTTTATTCTAGGTGATGTTACATTTTCACATAGGACCCCTTGTTCGAAAGGAGCTTCTGAACTCTCTCGTCCATTGAATTTGTCAGGTTTTGGATGGTTTCTGCTTCAATTGTTTTGCATGAGGACAGAATACCCTCCCAGAGCTGTTGCTTAGATGTGAACTGCCTCCCGCCATCATAGACACTCCTTTTAATGATGCTCCAAAGGTTCTGAATGGGGTAGAGGTCAGGGGAGCATGGGGGTCACACCATAAGTTTGTCCCCTTTTATGCCCATATCAGCCAGAGATGCAGATGTTTTATGTGCAGCATGAGATGGTGCATTATCATGCAGAAAAATGATCTTGCTGTGAAATACACGGTTCTTCTTCTTGAACCATGGCAGGAAGTGCTGTTTGAGAAAATCCACATACATTATGGAGTTCATCTTTAGCGCCTTCAGGGATCCTAAAGGGGCCGACAATCTCTCTCCCCATGATTCCAGCCCAAAACATTACTCCACCTCCTCCTTGTTGGCGCTGTAGCCGTGTTTGCGTGGGGTGTCCATCAACCAGCCATCCTCCACTCCATCCATCTGGACCATCGAGCGCTGCACGGCACTCATCCGTGAACAAAACAGTTTTGAAATCAGTCTTCATGTAATGTTTGGCCCACTGGAGCCGTTTCTGCTTGTGTGAAGTGGATAGAGGAGGTCGACAGGATGGCGTATGCACAGCTGCAAACCTCTGAAGGACCCTGCATCTTGTTGTTCGGGGGACGTTGGAGGCACAAGCAGCTTCAAAAACTTGTCTGCTGCTATGACAAGGCTTTTTTGCCGCTGCTCTTTCAACCTGACGTAATTGCCTGTAGGAAAGAGTCCTCAATTTGCCCTTATCAGCACGCACACGTGTGTACTGTGAATCAGCTACATACTTCTTGATTGCCAAGACACTTCATCCTGATCATCGCACAATGTTGATTGTAGTCATGCCTTGACCTAAACACTCCACAATTTGTTGCTTCTCAGCAGCCGACACATCTTTTTTCTTTCCCATTTTGGCAGAAAATGTAGGCTGCTTAATAATGTGAGAGAGCCTTCTTAAGTAGTCTTGCCTTTCATTGGACACACCTGCCAAACTAATTAGCACAGGTGTCTGCAATTGCTTACAGTGATATAAAGAGCCCTGACACACATCACCATCAATGAGTTTAACTGACAAACAAACAAATTCTTCCCTTATCACTCCTAAACACTTTTTGCATAATAATTTGGAACGCGGTGTACATGTGCTTTTCCACAAAACACCAGCGGTTCACGTAGTGAATCTTACAGTTCTAACTTGCCAACCGTGGTCTGTATGGAATTGTTCAATAAAGGGCCCAAAATTAAGATAACATAGATGGGAGAGGTCTCTATGAATAGGAATTCCTAAGTATTTGATACCCTGTGAGGGCCAGGCAAAGGGAAAGTTGGACTGGATGGAATCCTATATGGATTTGGGGAGGGAGACATCGAGGGCCTCAGACTTCGCTGCATTGATTTTAAAATTTTACCATGTAACAAAGTGATCTATTTCAGCCATAACAGCATGGATGGATATATGTGATTGAGTGATATATACTAGGACATTATCAGCAAATAGAGAGCACTTGTACTCGGTGCCTCCCACCTCAATCCACCTAATATTGGGGTTATGGCGAATTGATGAGAGCAGGTGCTCCGTCACTAGGATGTATAAGAGAGGGGACAGAGGACATCCCTGCCTTGTCCCATTGGTGATTGTGAAAGGTGATGAAAATGTTCTGACGCACCCCCTGGGCCTTGGGACACCCGGAGCCGGACCCTTTTTGGTGGATGCTGGTGGTTGTAGTCTTCGTGGTGGCGACCCGGTTCCGTGGCTCAGGGCGGTCAAACCAGTGGCGGAACTATTTATGAGGTTTTGATGTTTAAATGTCCGACTACGCCACCCGTGGATTGCGGTCAGAGTGAACCGCCGCTACAGGGCAGACCGCTGAGGCTGGTGTTGTGGGTGCAGCAGAGCGTAGCATAACTCCCCACGGGAGGAGTATAGCCTCAGGGCAGTGTATGCGGAGGATGGGGGTGATGGTGCAGGGCAGCAGCAGTAACGACACGGAGTCAGTGATGCAGTCCAGGGCCTTTACTCACAGTTCTTATTATCCAGACCACGTCTGCAGGTAATGGCTGCCCACGTCGTACTGTGCTCACCAGGTGAGGGGCTCAGACAACTCCCAGATAACTTTGGAGCACTTCACAGGACCCCCTTTGTGTGTCCTTTGTCTGGCCTTTCTTACCAACACTTCTGTCCGGCTGCCTCGGGCCTCCTCTTGGTAAACTTGGCGCCAGTTTCCCTGACCCTATGTGGTGCCTTCCTAGCGGGTGTAGCGAGGGGCTGCGCCACATAAAATGTCAGAGCCTCCGGTTTCTAGCTGAGGGTCGTTTCCTGCCTCCACTAGTTCGGGGACCGGTCTCCCCCTTTGGCCTGACCCCTCCACGCAGGTGGATTCGGGCGTGCGGTGGCGACTAGCCCGTCCGCACCCCTGGGATCCCTTCATTCCTCGTTCCTGGAGCCTTCTCCGCTCCTCTTCCTTCCTTCTCCCTCTTCCAGGCCTGGGCCTCTGTTACTAGGCCCGCCTCCGGAGCAGAGCTCATGCAGAGCCCCTGCTCCCTGCCACTTCTGCTCAGACTTCTCTGCACTGAACTAAGATGGTGCCCACCTTTTATACTCCCTTCTCAATGCACCCAGGAACTGCTTCCTCCCTGCTCCTGCACTACAGGGTTCCCCTTCCTCAGTGTTCCCTCCCCCCACTCCAGCCAGGGACAGGGACTGTCGTGCCCATCTCAGGGGCATATTGGTCGCCCTGCCCCACGGCAATGTGGTGTAATGCATGCAGGTGTCGGGTCCTGATCCACACTCCATCCTTACCTGAGAGTGAGATATCACACCTCTGGGTGAGGTGCAATACGTCTGTAGCAACCGAGCCCTCAGGGTGCTACAGTTCCATTCATCTTCAGCCTAGGTGACGTATTGCGATACAGGGCCGTGATTTTGGCTATAAAAGGGTCCCCTAGACCCCTACCCCAAGCTTTTTAAGAGAATCATATATGGCGTGCCAGGAGACTCTATGGAATGCTTTCTCAGCATCCAACGAGAGTATCTAATTACAAATTTTTAACTGCATCTAGCCCAGGAAATACTTTGTGCCTAGTAGCAGTGTCTGCTAGTCAGCGGATTATCCCGGCTGTTAAGCAAGCTACACCACCTGTAGTTTAGACACTTAATTTTTTCAAAGGAAATGCTTCGGGACCATGGGATACTCAGTGAAGAGCATCAGGAGGCACCCCAAGGCATAGGGGCTGGGACTGGCAGTAGGATGCCTTGCGGTGGACAGCCGAGCTCGATCCTTATAAAAGCTTTTTAACTGCAGCAGCTTTAGTGGACGCTACTGGAGCTGGAATTACGCGGCTGCTGGCATGAGACTTGCCCTCCAATAGATCCTTGTAAATGGATTTAAAGTGTATTCATTCAAATTAGAGAGACAATTTAAATTAAAAAGCTTAGAGCTGCCTCCACCACAGGGGGGCTCGCTCGACCCACCAGCGGACAGGCACCAGTATTGGGAGAGGGGGGCTGGCCATCAGGGTTCACCGCGGCTCTGGCACAAACCCGGCGACACGGAGGTGGCACGGGCAGGAGCGGACTGGCCGTGTCGGCTTCTCACTTTTTGGATTTTAGAAGGGCATGACATGCCTATATCTGTGTCTCCCCCTCCTTTTACTCCTCCACCTCTTTTATTTTCGCATGACTATATGTACTTGTCACTTTTCCATGTGTTAGTTGTGTCTTCTGAGCAGTTTGTCAGCTTTTGGACACCTTTGAAGGTGTTTTCTATGTGTTTTTGTTTGCCTGCCATTGGTTTTAACGGTGTTCGAAGGTGTTCGACGAACAGTTCGACGAACAGTTCGGCGAACACACGGGTGTTCGACGAACCGAACCGAACTCGAACACTACGGGGGTGGCTCAACACTACTCCCTATATCTCCTCCTATTACTCCATATAACTTCCCCTATATCTCCTCCTATTACTCCATATAACCTCCCCTATATCTCCTCCTATTACTCCATATAACCTCCCTATATCTCCTCCTATTACTCCATATAACCTCCCTATATCTCCTCCTATTACTCCATATAACCTCCCTATATCTCCTCCTATTACTCCATATAACCTCCCCTATATCTCCTCCTATTACTCCATATAACCTCCCTATATCTCCCCCTATTACTCCATATAACCTCCCTATATCTCCTCCTATTACTCCATATAACCTCCCTATATCTCCTCCTATTACTCCATATAACCTCCCTATATCTCCTCCTATTACTCCATATAACCTCCCTATATCTCCTCCTATTACTCCATATAACCTCCCTATATCTCCTCCTATTACTCCATATAACCTCCCTATATCTCCTCCTATTACTCCATATAACCTCCCTATATCTCCTCCTATTACTCCATATAACCTTCCTATATCTCCTCCTATTACTCCATATAACCTTCCCTATATCTCCTCCTATTACTCCATATAACCTCCCTATATCTCCTCCTATTACTCCGTATAACCTCCCTATATTTCCTCCTATTACTCCATATAACATCTATCTATCTTCCATTATCTATCTATCTATCTATCTATCTATCTATCTATGTTTGAATGCTTTCTATCGTCTCATTTACATAATTTTCTTACTCTTGTGGATAACTGTATGCTTTTCCGCTTATTGAGCCCTTTCCTATCCTTTTTGCGCCTTTCAGATGTCCTTATATTGGATTGCTGAGCCGTGCCATGTCTCTGTTTAACCTTTTCCTTCCCTTCATTTTTGATAAGGGAAATCACTAAACATTCATTACTCCTCATTCATCATCCCCCTCTGTTTTTCTGCACATCAAGACTTCATCATTAAATTAATACCCCATAAGTGACATATATATATATATATATGTATATATGATAATTATATACATTTTGTGATACTGTATATGAGAAAGAACAATATTCATCTGATGAGCTTGAGGTTTTCCATAGCCACATTAAGTTCATGAAATATCATTCCGCCTTGGAAGCCTCAAGTCTGGAACCCCTGAACGATCAATGGGTAAATTTCTCTGGGCAAACAGAATTTTTTTTCTGAATATACCAGGGTTCCCCTTTAAGTAATTTTTCTTGAGCAATCAAAAGTCATGAAATTGTAAAAAAAAATTTTTCTTCAACTCAACACTTACAAGGAGACCGTCCTTGTTTAATGGAGCAATTTATTGACTCTCTTCTGTGCAAATTACGTTTATTAGTTGAATATGTCTCGTAATGTGCTGGGAGAAGGGCCAATTATTTTATGTAACAAATTAAATCACTGTGTTAAGTCACCGCACCGGGTTCAAAGGTTCCATTGTAAATGCACCATGCTAGACGGTGAGGAGGAGGAGGATGAGGATATGGAGATGGCCGGTTACCAATACACTAATTGAGTTTATGCCTACACTAGGTGTACTGCAGGGGGTGCCGAGCAATGTGCACCAATCAATTCCTGGGCCATTTTTCTTATATCTGACATGTAAAAAAATCATAGCTTTTTCCAGTTTAAGTAATTCACATCACAATTTTGAAAGACGTCTTGAATGGATAGGGTTAAGGAATTGTTGAAGAATTGGAAGCGTTGTGATAAGGGGATGCCCGAGTGCACTGTGATAATATGACAGATATTTAAATAGCAGAAGACACATCTCAGTTTGTGAAGCTGAAATACGGTAATACAATAAGGAGACGGGTCATGGATCAAGGAGAAAAATAATACTGAGGAATTGGGGAGGCGAGTGAAGGGTCCCGTGAAAAGGCAGAAGGGGGGAGAGAAGCTGGAAGGAATAAAAAGGGAGGGAAAACAAGGAGTCGAGAGGGATGCTGGAAAGCTCAAGGGAACATGGCTTATAATATAGAGAGGATGTGTCAGCAGTGGATTTCTGTATGGAACGGGACAATATACATATATCTATCTATATATCAATTTCTGAAAAAATATTTCATTAGGAACAATTAACATACCTAAAATACTTTTTTTGAATTGAATCCAAGTAGCTTATTTCAGATAAAGAGAAGCGCATCTTTATGTATTTCTATTAGGCAAAATGGAAGTGACATCTTTCCTTGGGCACACAAAATGGCCTTAAAGGGGTTGGCATATTTTAGCCTCTGGGAGCATTACTCATAGTGCAGATATATGATTCATGATCCTGGATAGAAATCTTCGAAACAGAAGTCTCACAAGGAAAACTCAGAACAAAACTTGCACACTGTTTTCATGGCTATAGGTCTGGAGGGGGGATGGTCCATGACACAGGATTACAAATAATACAAAAAGAACTATACCTTTTCTGTGTCTTTGCGACCCTTGAACCATCTCATTTCCTCAAAATAATACAACACTTACTTCTTTTGTCTGGAAAGGAGGCATCCCACAAGTTAATAGGGCCACATCATACTGCCACCGCCTTAAAGGTGACTTAAGGGATTCTAACTTACCTAAATACTATCAAGGAGCTCAAGTAGCTCAACTAACTTTATATCACACATTTTTCGAACCCGCTCTCTAGCTTCCCTTTTAAGCCCCAAAATGTCACTCATTAATCCCAAATACTTTAGTATGGCTACCTCCTACCTAACATAGACACCTTTTAAATCCTATCATGTCCAATTCGCTTTGGGATTCTATGATATATTCCTCTGCCCTCCTTTCTTGTTTCTTACCCTTAGCACCTCTTTGGGGTAATCCCCAATTTTACCCATGAACAGAATCCCCCTTAGCGTTCCACAAATAGATCACAGCTGGCATCACCAAGCTTCACCACCTATTTAATGTTGATGGAATCATCCTTTTTCCCATTCTCAAAGAAAATGTAATCTTTCTTCCAAAGAAATATTCAGAGACCTCCAACTCAAACACTTCATTACTTCTCTTCTAAGAAAAGTTACCCCAAAAACACAGACTAGCTGAATCCTTCTAAACTCTATGTAGAAACAGGAAGTCCCTTTTCACTGTATGAGTCATCAGTAGAACTACAATTATATGTCAGTAAAAAGTCTCTGGCAGTCCAGCTACACCTCCTCTTCAACTCCTTACCCAGCTGCTCTGCTCCTCTCCCTTCAAGGGACTTTGCAGTGATGTAGAATTGTAATTATAAGTGATGACTCATGCAAAAGAGACTTCCTGTTTCTACATAGAGCTTAGAAGGATTCACCTAGTCTGTTTTTAATCACATGATGTCATAGACCTAATGGAAAGGAGAAGAATTAACTACGTAGAAAGGCAAAATGAGCAATTGTAAGTGCACAGTGCCATATAATATGATGATTGTAATATATTAAGAAAGAAGAAAAAAAACTTTGATGGGAGTGTTTCTTTAAGCTTACAGGGAGTTATTATTACCTTGATATTAGTCTCTACTTTTTATTGGTCCTAGTAGTCATTAACTTATTCCATTGTTGATAATTTGCATGAGTGTTCATGCTTATAATCTAGGCAGTAATGAAAAGTATCTCTTGCAGGGATTGTCCAGGAATATAATATATATATACACCTTATATGATAAATGTTCTATCGTTGCATACAATAATATTCAAAGGATTAACATAGATCTGGGTAAAAATATATTCTAATACTGGATACTTTGTTGCCCCTGACGTTTGCAGTGTGAGCAGCTAAATGTGGTAGGGATTACTAGATGACTGACAATTTGACCATCATATCCTGTTATTCCAAAGTTGTGTGCTGGGAGCTTACTGTATACAGCCTAAACCTCTATAAATCATTATTTATCTATCTACAATCAGACCACAGAGAACCCTTTAAACGTTTTTTATTTCCGTTTCAATATTTTAGCATTGCTCATCAATTGTCCCTGAGTCCATTACAATTACATGTGAAATCATGATATGTCGCAAACTGAACATTTATAGCGTAGCTGTGAAAAAGTAAAATTAGGTGCGAAAACAAGTGACTTTAGCATCAGAAAAAAACTCATTATCAGCTACAAATGTCGGTCTGATAAACCATTTCACTACCTATAGAATTCTGTGATTCTCCCATTAGATAGTGTGATGGTGTGCAAGAAAGCACATACTGATGTCTATTTGTGTAGGGTCTATGAACTAATATGTCATTATTAAGAATCAAAGGTTGCTTGAAGAGGATCTCTTAAATTTGTGGATGACTACAATTGGAGTAGAAGTGAAGTCCAGCACACATACTAGTGTCATTCTCTCTAACTTTATCGTATGGTCATATATACGCATGGCATCCAGATTTTAAAAAAACTCAAACGAGTTTCGAACTATTCAGTTCTTATTCATGGCTTACATGAAAGACTAAAAACAATTACTTTATATAATGCTTAGCCACGCTTACCATGAAATTTTTAGAAAAATAGCATATATCTAAATACATACAAACAAATATAGTGATATTAAACAAGCTTACCAAAAAAAAGAAAAATATGAAAAAGATTACAAAAAAGGTGTTAGGAGAAATATGCAACTAGATATAGTGGATATAAAACATCTACACACACTGTTAAAATGCCAGATCATGCTAAAAAGAAACACTTCAGAACTTTTTCCTCTTTTAGTGTCACTCATATCTGTCTGTAGAAATCCACTTAGAAACAAACAGAAATCATTTTGAAGGAGAGAATAAAAACATAAAAACCAACATAATGTGGTTGCAATAGCGTGAAGACTCTCTTATAATTGGGGATGTGGATGTATTCAGGATTAGTCAATCACATTTAAACTCATGCTAAGTAGTAGCCAGTACACAGCTGCCATCATTTACAAAGATTCTGATTATCCTCATATAAAGTTTAGCAGTTATAGTAGGAGTTTCCTGATATTTTCTTAGTTGCATTTTACAGCAAAATTCATGAACCTTAAAAAGCTTACAACACAGCAAAGGGATCCCAATATTTAACGTTATCAGTCAGGAGAAGGGTACAATTTTTTTTCAAGGCATTATATATTCCTTGGATCACTGAAGACAGTCATCATGAAGTGGCTGAAATTTGAATCATAGAATGTTAGAGTTGGAGGGGACCTCCAGGTTCATCGTGTCCAATCCCCTGCTCAATGCAGGATTCACTAAAGCATCTCAGACAGATGTCTGTCCAGTTGTCTGTTGACACAACAGTAACATTACCTAGTCTTTCATGTAAGCCATGATTACAAACTAAATTCAGTATGTTAGTTCGAAACGTGTTTTTTTTTCATCTAGATGTCGTATGTTTATATGACCATAAAATTGGAGAAAATGGTATCATTATGTGTGTGGGACTTCACTTCCATTTTCAGATTGCTGGCTTGCTCGTTTGGCTGGTCTGTGCACGATCAGAAGGGAGATTATGTACAGGTGGAGTGAGCTGATATGTCCTATAAATTTGAATACAGTAAGAGACATCTATAAAAACTTCAAACATTTTTAAGTGGAGGAGCACAGGTTCTGCCCATGATGGTGTGAATCACTTTTTGTTGGTAACTGCTTTTTCTACTTTGTCCTTGGCACTACAGGATACTTTTGATAGGTTATAATTAGAGATGAGCGTTGTTCTACTCGAACTGTTCGCCAATCTCAAATTCGAGCTGTTTTGGGCGGTGTTCGAGCCGTTCGGCGAACACGAACAATTTGAGAAAAATTCGGCTGTTCGAGGTTATGTTCGATAACTGTTCGTGCACCAAAATCATAACTGGATTTTTTCTCAGTAATGATGAAAATTAATGTTAATACGCAGTTTGAGTGTACAGCGGGGTGGGGGGAGGGGCAGGGGATGGATCTCTGCAGGAACAATGAAGATCTCCATTTTTTTTCCTCTTTCCCGCATTTACAGTGGGGAGGTGCAATCTGTCAGCCTATCAGCAGCGCACACACGGAGCGAAGTGCTTTTTTTCACACAAGCAAGGGCATGTGTCATTGGCAGTGTATGTCACATGTCCTTGCCCTATAAGACCAAGCCATTTTCCCCGTCGCCACCATTTTCTCACTGCTGCAGCTGCGTGTTAGACGGCACCGCTGTTGCTGTGTGCGCTATACCTTGTTAATTTCAAGCCAATTTTCGCACAAATCTACAGATAGCTTGGGAGTAGGGAATAGTTGTGATTGCAGTCCTTTTAAGGACTAGGTTACAGCATTTCCTACGACTTTTATCAGGCAGGTCTGTGCTCTTAAATAGATAGATTGTGGGAGTAAAGACTAATTGTAATTGGAGTCCTTTTCAGGACTAGGTTACATGAGTTCCTATCAGTTTTTGCCAGGCAGGTCTGTGCCAGTGCTGTGCAAGTTTTTTTCACAGCATTTGGCTGAATCTAGCAAAGCTAATCCTTTTTGGCCTATTGCAGAGTGTGTTAGTCAGTGGAGTAGCCTATCTGTGTTGCAAGATATACCACCTGTGTATAGAATACCAATTTTTTTACTGCACCTGTAACGGGTCTGGGAGGCGGAACCTCTGAGCTACTATACAAGGGGGCGGTCCTTGTAAGGGAGCGGGTGGCGACCAGGCAGGCAGTCACAGCAGGTGACCGGGACAGTCTCTGGGTGAACGGGCAGATGGTCACGGCAAGTGACCGGGACAGTCTCTGGAAGAACGGGCAGGAGATCACGGCAAGTGACTGGGGCAGTCTCTGGGTGAACGGGCAGATGATCACGGCAAGTGACCGGGACAGTCTCTGGGTGAATGGGCAGATGGTCACGGCAAGTGACCGGGGCAGTCTCTGGGTAAAGGGTTGGTACGACCTGTGGCGGCTGATGGTAGATTTGAGCTCCCAGGTGAGCAGGCGAGAGTCTCTGGATAAACGGGTGGTCACAGCATGTGACGGCGGAGCCTCCAGGAAGACCAACAGACAGGCGGCAGATGAGCGCTCCCAGATGAGCGGGCGAGAGTCTCTGGATAAGCGGGTGGTCACAGCACGTGACGGCAGAGCCTCCAGGTAGGCTAACGGACAGGCAGCAGATGAGCGCTCCCAGGTGAGCGGACAGGAGTCACTGGACAGGCAGGTGGTCACAGCACGTGACGGCGGAGCCTCCAGGTGGGCTAGCAGGCAGGTAGCAGATGTGCGCTCCCAGGTGAGCGGGCAAGCTGGTCCATAGACAGACTGACAGGAGTTGGAAGGCAGACCGTCGGACCTCAGGCAAGCAGGCAGGTAGCTGAAGTGCGCTCCCAGGTGAGCGGGCAATCAGGTCCTTAGACAGACTGACAGGAGTTGTAAGGCAGACCGTCGGACCTCAGGCTAGCAGGCAGGTAGCGGAATATCAGGCAGGAAAAGACAGCAGGCTGGCAGGAATCTGGCAGGTATCTGGCAGGTAACTGGCAACGGGACCTGAGGGCTGAAGCAGAGTAGTGAACAGTGCAACAACATTGCTCGGGCACCTCCATTTTGGAGGAGGTGCCTTATATATGGTGAAGTCCTCCGGCCATTGGCCGGGGACTCCTTAGGACGGCGCGCGCGGCCCCTTTAAGAGGGAGGGAGAGCGCGCGCGCGCGCCCTAAGCACAGTGGCCGGGAAGGAGCGCGCGCTGCCAGCAGAGCGGGAGGAGGACGCCGGGCACGGAGCAGGGAGGTGAGGGGGACAGCGTCCCTGCCTAACAGAGGGCAGGGACGCCGGCGCTACAGTACCCCCCCCCCTTTAGGCCCCCCCTTTTTTAGGCCAGACAGAAATTTAGCTAGGATAAGAGGGGCATGGATGTTCTCCCGGGGCTCCCACGTTCTCTCCTCAGGACCAAACCCCTTCCAATCTACTAGAAAAAAGGTCTTTCCTCTTACCCTTTTGGTGGCAAGAATGTTCTCTACCTCAAACTCGTCCTCAGCAGAAACCAGAGCAGGAGGCGTACCTGTAGACTTGGAAAAAGAGTTAAGTACCACAGGTTTGAGGAGAGATACATGGAAGGAGTTAGGGATCCGTAAATTGGCCGGGAGTTTCAATTTATAGGCCACCGGGTTGATCTGACTGATGACCTCCAGGGGGCCGATGAACCGAGGCCCTAACTTGTAAGAAGGTATCTTGAGTCGGACATATTTAGATGAGAGCCAGACTTTATCTCCGGGACGAAATTGTGGAGGATCCAGGCGTTTTTTGTCAGCGTGTCTTTTCATCCGTTCGGACGACTGAAGGAGTGTGGATCGGGTACTCTCCCAAATGGAGGAAAATTTGCTAACGAGAGATTCCGCAGCCGGGTTGTCCACAGAGGTGGAGACAGGAAAAGGAATCCGAGGATGCTGACCGAAGACTACAAAAAACGGGGATTTGGAGGAGGATTCGCTCTCGTGATTATTATAAGAGAACTCGGCCCATGGTAGGAGATCCACCCAGTCAGAATGATGGGCATTAACGAAGTGTCGGAGGTAACTGGTCAGGTTCTGATTGATCCGCTCCACTTGACCATTGGACTGTGGGTGGTAAGCGGAAGAGAAGTCCAGGGTGACATCTAGCAGTTTACAAGTGGCTCTCCAGAAGCGTGAGGTGAACTGTACCCCACGATCCGACACGATGTGGAGGGGCAGGCCATGAAGACGAAAGATGTGATGAATAAAGTCTTTAGCTAGCTCGGGTGCAGACGGGAGACCTGGCAGGGGAACGAAATGAGCCATCTTGGAGAAGCGGTCAGCGACCACCCAAATGACCGTACAACCGGCAGAGACTGGGAGGTCTGTTATAAAGTCCATTGCTATATGCTGCCAGGGGGCAGCAGGTACTGGGAGCGGAAGGAGGCGACCGGCTGGCAGATGTCTCGGAACCTTGTTGCGGGCGCAGGACACACAGGCAGAAACAAAGTCTATTACGTCCTTGTGCAGGGTAGGCCACCAGTAGTGCCGGGTAATAAGCTGGAGGGTCTTTTTCTGACCGGCATGGCCAGCTAGTTTAGACGAGTGACCCCAGTGAAGGATCTTCTCCCGATCAGGTACTGATACGAACGTCTTTCCGGGAGGGAGACGATTTAGACTCACGGGAGCCACCTGCATTACTCTGGCGGGATCGATGATGTGTTTCGGATCTTCCTCGAGATCAGACACCAGAAAGGATCGAGACAAGGCGTCCGCCTTGACGTTTTTGTCAGCCGGGCGAAAATGAAGAACAAAATCAAAGCGAGCAAAAAACAAGGACCACCGGGCTTGGCGCGGGTTAAGTCTCTGGGCATGCTGGAGGTAAGCCAAGTTCTTGTGGTCAGTGTAAATTATTACCGGGTGAAGAGCCCCCTCGAGCAGGTAACGCCACTCCTCCAATGCCAGTTTGATGGCCAATAACTCTCGGTCTCCTATGGAATAATTGCGTTCAGAGGAGGAGAAGAGTTTAGAGAAGAAGCCGCAAGTTACCATCCTCCCGGAAGATGATTTTTGAGTAAGTACCACTCCGGCTCCAGAGGAGGAGGCGTCAACTTCCAGGAAGAACTGCTTGTTGCCGTCCGGGCGATGCAGCACCGGGGCGGAAGAGAAGGCCTGTTTTAAGGAAAGAAAGGCCTCCTCTGCTTCGGGCGGCCACTCTTTGGGATTAGTACCCTTATGGGTGAGCGCGGAAATTGTGGCAGTCCGGGAAGAGAAGTGTGGTATGAAGAGGCGGTAGTAGTTGGCGAAGCCCAGGAACCGCTGAATGGCCTTCAACCCCTCCGGTCGAGGCCATTTCTCGATGGCAGACAGTTTCTCTGGATCCATTCGTAGGCCGGTCTGAGAAATAATGTAGCCCAAAAACGGAAGCGAGGTCTGCTCAAAGAGGCACTTCTCGTATTTAGCGAAGAGGTGATTCTGCCTGAGCCTGAGCAGGACCTGACGAACGTCCCTCCGGTGAGTCTGGAGATCCGGAGAGAAGACCAAGATGTCGTCCAGTTACACCACTACGCAGGAGTAGAGAAGGTCCCGGAAGATGTCATTGACCAACTCTTGAAAGACGGCAGGAGCGTTACAGAGACCAAAGGGCATTACCAGATATTCATAGTGGCCGTCCCGGGTGTTGAATGCCGTCTTTCATTCATCCCCCTGACAGATACGAACCAGGTTGTACGCCCCACGGAGGTCCAGTTTGCTGAAGATTCTAGCCCCTCTCAGACGATCAAATAACTCCGGAATGAGCGGAAGGGGGTACTTATTCTTCACCGTGATCTGGTTAAGGCCTCTATAGTCTATACAGGGAGAGCCGTCCTTCTTTTTTACGAAGAAGAAGCCTGCTCCCGCCGGGGAGGTAGATTTCCGGATGAATCCCCTGGCCAGATTCTCCTCAATATATTCGGACATCGACCGGGTCTCAGCAGCGGATAATGGATAAATACGCCCACGGGGAGGAGTAGTACCGGGTAACAAGTCGATAGGGCAGTCGTATGGTCTATGAGGGGGTAGTGTCTCTGCTTACTTTTTATTAAAGACATCAGCATAAGACCAATAAGGAATCGGAAGTCCAGGTAGATTAGCTGGGGTAGGAGAAGGACGGACGGGATGGACGGGAACCAGACAGGTCTTATGGCAGTCCTGTCCCCAGCGAAGGACTTCTCCGGTCTGCCAGTCAAGCACGGGTGCATGTCTCTGGAGCCAAGGTAGACCTAGCAGGAGGGCGTGAGAGAGTCCAGGCAGAACATGAAAGGAGATACTCTCAGAATGCAGCATTCCCACCTGCAGAGTAATGGATTCGGTGATGAGTTGGATGGGGCGTGGTAAGAGACCCCCATCCACGGCAGCAACAGACAAGGGTACAGCCAGAGGTTTGGTGGGGATGCGGTATTTCTCTACCAGGGACTGTGAAATAAGATTCCCGGCTGCTCCAGAGTCCAGTTGGGCTAGTTCGAAATAACGGTTCTCCCCGCAGACGATTGAAACTGACAGCAGCAGAGATGGAGAGGATTTATTCTTGTCTAGGTCGACCTCTCTGAGCGAACCTAGACACAGGCGTTTCCCGACCTCTCTGGGCAGGCACGGATCCGGTGCTCCTTACTGCCACAGTAGAAGCAGCTCCCCTCGGCACGGCGTAAGTCCTGACGGGTTTTGACCATCTTGGTCTGGTCGACCTGCATAGGCTCAGGAGAGTGTACCTGGGGAGAGACGGAGGGAGTGACGGGTTTCTGAAAAGTAGGAGCTAGACGTGGAAACCTCCTCTCACGGGTGACCTCTTTGGCACGCTCCTGGAACCGTAGGTCAATCCGGGTGGCAAGAGTTATTAGGTCATCGAGAGTGGTAGGAACGTCCCGACCGGCAAGTTCATCTTTAATACGGCCAGACAGACCCTCCCAGAAGACGGATACCAGAGCGTCGTTATCCCAGGCCAGCTCCGAGGCAAGGGTACGGAACCGTATGGCATATTGGCCCACGGTGAGACTTCCCTGACGGAGGCGTAACAGAGATGATGCGGATGAGGTCTTCCGTCCGGGTTCGTCGAAGACTTTCCGGAAAGCCGTGAGGAAGGCAGGCAAGTCGGACACCAGGGGGTCTCCTCTCTCCCAAAGAGGATTTAGCCAGGCCAGGGCCTCCCCGGTGAGATGGGACATGATGAAGGCAATTTTGGCCTGGTCGGAGTTAAACGGGTGGGACAATAGTTCAAAGTGCAGGGTGCACTGATTAATGAAGCCCCGAGCCTGGGCGGAGTCGCCTCCGAAGCGAGGAGGTGCAGAAAGCCGGGGTCCGGGATAGGATACCATGATATTGGTGGGCAGCGGAGCTGCCGGGTTGCGAGTCATGGCACTGGCGGTGGTTGCTGGTGGAGCAGTCAGAGTGTCCAGGCGAGAATTGACATTCCGCAGGTGACCCAGGATGGACTCCTGTTGGGACCTCTGACGGGACAGTTCATGACAGAGGTCCGAGAGCGAGGGAGCTTGGGTGCCACCGGGTTCCATGGCCCGAGCAAACTGTAACGGGTCTGGGAGGCGGAACCTCTGAGCTACTATACAAGGGGGCGGTCCTTGTAAGGGAGCGGGTGGCGACCAGGCAGGCAGTCACAGCAGGTGACCGGGACAGTCTCTGGGTGAACGGGCAGATGGTCACGGCAAGTGACCGGGACAGTCTCTGGAAGAACGGGCAGGAGATCACAGCAAGTGACTGGGGCAGTCTCTGGGTGAACGGGCAGATGATCACGGCAAGTGACCGGGACAGTCTCTGGGTGAACGGGCAGATGGTCACGGCAAGTGACCGGGGCAGTCTCTGGGTAAAGGGTTGGTACGACCTGTGGCGGCTGATGGTAGACTTGAGCTCCCAGGTGAGCAGGCGAGAGTCTCTGGATAAACGGGTGGTCACAGCATGTGACGGCGGAGCCTCCAGGAAGACCAACAGACAGGCGGCAGATGAGCGCTCCCAGATGAGCGGGCGAAGGTCTCTGGATAAGCGGGTGGTCACAGCACGTGACGGCAGAGCCTCCAGGTAGGCTAACGGACAGGCAGCAGATGAGCGCTCCCAGGTGAGCGGACAGGAGTCACTGGACAGGCAGGTGGTCACAGCACGTGACGGCGGAGCCTCCAGGTGGGCTAGCAGGCAGGTAGCAGATGTGCGCTCCCAGGTGAGCGGGCAAGCTGGTCCATAGACAGACTGACAGGAGTTGGAAGGCAGACCGTCGGACCTCAGGCAAGCAGGCAGGTAGCTGAAGTGCGCTCCCAGGTGAGCGAGCAAGCAGGTCCTTAGACAGACTGACAGGAGTTGTAAGGCAGACCGTCGGACCTCAGGCTAGCAGGCAGGTAGCGGAATATCAGGCAGGAAAAGACAGCAGGCTGGCAGGAATCTGGCAGGTATCTGGCAGGTAACTGGCAACGGGACCTGAGGGCTGAAGCAGAGTAGTGAACAGTGCAACAACATTGCTCGGGCACCTCCATTTTGGAGGAGGTGCCTTATATATGGTGAAGTCCTCCGGCCATTGGCCGGGGACTCCTTAGGACGGCGCGCGCGGCCCCTTTAAGAGGGAGGGAGAGCGCGCGCGCGCGCCCTAAGCACAGTGGCCGGGAAGGAGCGCGCGCTGCCAGCAGAGCGGGAGGAGGACGCCGGGCACGGAGCAGGGAGGTGAGGGGGACAGCGTCCCTGCCTAACAGAGGGCAGGGACGCCGGCGCTACAGTACCCCCCCCTTTAGGCCCCCCCTTTTTTAGGCCAGACAGAAATTTAGCTAGGATAAGAGGGGCATGGATGTTCTCCCGGGGCTCCCACGTTCTCTCCTCAGGACCAAACCCCTTCCAATCTACTAGAAAAAAGGTCTTTCCTCTTACCCTTTTGGTGGCAAGAATGTTCTCTACCTCAAACTCGTCCTCAGCAGACACCGGAGCAGGAGGCGTACCTGTAGACTTGGAAAAAGAGTTAAGTACCACAGGTTTGAGGAGAGATACATGGAAGGAGTTAGGGATCCGTAAATTGGCCGGGAGTTTCAATTTATAGGCCACCGGGTTGATCTGACTGATGACCTCCAGGGGGCCGATGAACCGAGGCCCTAACTTGTAAGAAGGTATCTTGAGTCGGACATATTTAGATGAGAGCCAGACTTTATCTCCGGGACGAAATTGTGGAGGATCCAGGCGTTTTTTGTCAGCGAGTCTTTTCATCCGTTCGGACGACTGAAGGAGTGCGGATCGGGTACTCTCCCAAATGGAGGAAAATTTGCTAACGAGAGATTCCGCAGCCGGGTTGTCCACAGAGGTGGAGACAGGAAAAGGAATCCGAGGATGCTGACCGAAGACTACAAAAAACGGGGATTTGGAGGAGGATTCGCTCTCGTGATTATTATAAGAGAACTCGGCCCATGGTAGGAGATCCACCCAGTCAGAATGATGGGCATTAACGAAGTGTCGGAGGTAACTGGTCAGGTTCTGATTGATCTGCTCCACTTGACCATTGGACTGTGGGTGGTAAGCGGAAGAGAAGTCCAGGGTGACATCTAGCAGTTTACAAGTGGCTCTCCAGAAGCGTGAGGTGAACTGTACCCCACGATCCGACACGATGTGGAGGGGCAGGCCATGAAGACGAAAGATGTGATGAATAAAGTCTTTAGCTAGCTCGGGTGCAGACAGGAGACCTGGCAGGGGAACGAAATGAGCCATCTTGGAGAAGCGGTCAGCGACCACCCAAATGACCGTACAACCGGCAGAGACTGGGAGGTCTGTTATAAAGTCCATTGCTATATGCTGCCAGGGGGCAGCAGGTACTGGAAGCGGAAGGAGGCGACCGGCTGGCAGATGTCTCGGAACCTTGTTGCGGGCGCAGGACACACAGGCAGAAACAAAGTCTATTACGTCCTTGTGCAGGGTAGGCCACCAGTAGTGCCGGGTAATAAGCTGGAGGGTCTTTTTCTGACCGGCATGGCCAGCTAGTTTAGACGAGTGACCCCAGTGAAGGATCTTCTCCCGATCAGGTACTGATACCTAGTGAAGTAAAATCTTTTGGTAATAGCATCATTCTATTAGTCCATCTATACTGACCTCCATCAGGTTGCAAATTGAATATAATTTTTTTCTGCATCTAGCTCTGAAAAAATATTGGGCTTCTAGCTGTGTGTGGGACTTGTTGTATTAGTCCATCTATACTGACCTCCATCAGGTTGCAAACTGCATATATTTTTTTCTTCATCTACCTCTGAAAAAATATTGGGCTTCTAGCTGTGTGTGGGACTTGTTCTATTAATCCATCTATACAGACCTCCATCAGGTTGCAAACTGAATATATTTTTTTCTGCATCTACCTCTGAAAAAATATTGGGCTTCTAGCTGTGTGTGGGACTTGTTCTATTAATCCATCTATACAGACCTCCATCAGGTTGCAAACTGAATATATTTTTTTCTGCATCTACCTCTGAAAAAATATTGGGCTTCTAGCTGTGTGTGGGACTTGTTCTATTAATCCATCTATACAGACCTCCATCAGGTTGCAAACCGAATATATTTTTTTCTGCATCTACCTCTGAAAAAATATTGGGCTTCTAGCTGTGTGTGGGACTTGTTGTATTAGTCCATCTATACTGACCTCCATCAGGTTGCAAACTGAATATATTTTTTTCTGCATCTACCTCTGAAAAAATATTGGGCTTCTAGCTGTGTGTGGGACTTGTTCTATTAATCCATCTATACAGACCTCCATCAGGTTGCAAACTGAATATATTTTTTTCTGCATCTACCTCTGAAAAAATATTGGGCTTCTAGCTGTGTGTGGGACTTGTTCTATTAATCCATCTATACAGACCTCCATCAGGTTGCAAACTGAATATATTTTTTTCTGCATCTACCTCTGAAAAAATATTGGGCTTCTAGCTGTGTGTGGGACTTGTTGTATTAGTCCATCTATACTGACCTCCATCAGGTTGCAAACTGAATATATTTTTTTCTGCATCTACCTCTGAAAAAATATTGGGCTTCTAGCTGTGTGTGGGACTTGTTCTATTAATCCATCTATACAGACCTCCATCAGGTTGCAAACTGAATATATTTTTTTCTGCATCTACCTCTGAAAAAATATTGGGCTTCTAGCTGTGTGTGGGACTTGTTGTATTAGTCCATCTATACTGACCTCCATCAGGTTGCAAACTGAATATATTTTTTTCTGCATCTACCTCTGAAAAAATATTGGGCTTCTAGCTGTGTGTGGGACTTGTTCTATTAATCCATCTATACAGACCTCCATCAGGTTGCAAACTGAATATATTTTTTTCTGCATCTAGCTCTGAAAAAATATTTGGCCTTCTAGCAGTGTGTGGGACTTTCTCTATTAGTCCATCTATACTGACCTCCATCAGGTTGCAAATTGAATATAATTTTTTTCTGCATCTAACCCAGCCAATAGTTTTGGCCTAATACCACAGTTTGGCCACTGAGCTCTGCTTGGTTCCCATCCATTGTTTTTTTGTGCAAACAACTCCAGAGTTGTTAATTAGTTAACCACCAAAATGAGTGGAAAAAAGGCCTGCTGCTGGTGGAAAGGGGAATAGGCGTGTTGGGAAGGAGAAAAAAGGTTGTGTCCGTGGGGTAGGTGTTAAAGCAACAGTAACATCTGCAGAAGAAAGACCATCTTCCAGCCAAACTAAAATGTCTACTTCTTTTAGCGGACAATGTGATAAGATCCCTTTCTTACGGCCACGCCAATCGCTACAAATTCCAGATGAGGCACAAAAACAGCAGGTGCTTCAACGGATATCAAGTGCTCCTTTAAGTGGGCTCTCCTCCACATCAACTTCAACATCACAAATACTCCAGTCCTCAAAGGTGTCACCCCAATCGCACTTGCTTCCTCACAGCTCCCAAATCTCCAGCTGCCCGTCTGAGTATGAGGTAGAACAGATGGTTGAGTCTGCAGAGCTGTTTACTCATACTATAGCCTGGGAATCAGAGGTCGACTCCAGCGCTTCTGTGAATCCAGACGAGGAAATGATCTGCACTGATGCCCAGAATCTTTATGAGTCGGATCCAGGACCAGACGCAGAAGGTTCTGACCATAATGTAGACCCTCATTCCCAAACTGTAACTCCTGTTGGTGGAGACAATGAGGAAGACGATGATAAGACTCAAATACCTGATTGGAGCGACAACTTTAGTTTTTTGTCAGGGCAGGAACAGGTTGGCTCTGAGGACGACGGGTGTGATAACGCACAGGGTGATGATGATGAGGTTGGAGATCCCACTTACTGTCAACCCACAGTCAGCCAAGAGATGAGGTCAGCAGAGGAGGTGGAGGATGATGCTAGTGACGACGAGGTCAGGTTGCGCCTTCCTGGACAGAGACGTAGTACTGGAAGCACGTCAACAACTGCATCCTCAAACACAACTCTGCCTCTCACCACAAGTCGTGGTGGCTCTTCAGGTCGCATGGGTGCTAAGCCTTGCATAGCCTGGGCATTTTTTCAGATCGATAAAGATGACCCAACTCGTGTTATCTGTAACATTTGTCAGCAAAAGCTAAGTAGAGGCCAAAAAATACATAGTTTGAGTACTTCATGCATGAACCGGCACATGGACATGAAGCATAAGTTGCAGTGGGAAGCTGCTACAATGCGGCCTAGCCGGCCGGGCCAACCACCGTCTGCCATATCTTGTGCATCCGCGGCCTCTTCATCCTCTGTGACTGGGGGGACAGCAGTCACACCTGTTTTGGGACGCAGACCTGCCACCTCTTTACCCGCAACAGCCAGCGTGATTGGCAGGTCATCATTTTCTTTGGAGGTGGTAACACCAGCTGGTGTTGAGCGCTGTCCGACATCGATAGCACCACCTTTGGATCAAGGCAACCTAACATGTCCGCCTGCATCTTCCTCACAGACCGGCAGTTTGCCGGGGACACCCTTATCAACCCCGTCTAAGCACAATAGCCAGCCCTCGGTCCCTCAGATGTGGACAAGTAAAAGACCATTTCCTCCTAGCCATGAGAAAGCTAAGAGGTTGAATTTCACCATCTGCAAGTTCTTGGCTACAGAAATGCTGCCTTTCCGCCTGGTGGACACAGAGGATTTTCGAGACCTTATGTCCGTCGCAGTGCCCCAGTACCAGATGCCCAGTCGGCACTACTTCTCAAAGAAAGGTGTGCCTGCGCTCCACCAGCATGTCGCACACAACATCACCGCTTCTTTGAGAAACTCTGTGTGTGACAGGGTGCATTTCACCACAGACACTTGGACGAGTAGGCATGGACAGGGGCGTTACATGTCACTGACTGGGCACTGGGTAACTATGGTGACAGCAGGACAAGGGGCTGCTGTCCAAGTCTTGCCGTCCCCACGAGTTGTGCGTCAATCCTCTTTATGTCAAAGTTCCTCCACTGCTTCTGCCTCCTCAACCTCCTCTCGGTCTTCCACCTGCACCCAAAGCCTGTCTGGTCATGCCACAAGCTTTCTAACTGCGCAGAAGGGATACTGCACACCTCCTTACTATGCTGGCAGTAGGGCTCAACGTCATCAGGCGGTTTTTACATTGAAATGTCTGGGAAATGTGAGTCACACAGCTGAGGAGTTGTGGTCAGCTCTGGAGAACCAATTTCATGAATGGTTGTCTCCACTGGACCTGAAACCAGGGAAGGCTGTGTGCGACAATGCTGCAAACCTGGGTGCGGCCCTTCGCCGGGGCAATGTCACACACGTGCCTTGTATGGCTCACGTGTTGAACCTGTTTGTCCAGCAATTTTTAGCCCACTATCCCAGACTAGATGGCCTTCTGCAGAGGGCACGGTCGCTGTGTGCTCACTTTCGCCGTTCGCATCCCGCAGCTCAGCGACTTACATCTCTACAGAAGTCGTTGGGCCTGCCACTTCACCGGCTAAAATGCGATGTGCCTACCCGGTGGAATTCAACTCTGCACATGTTGCAGCGACTGTGGCAGCACCGACAAGCCCTGGTGCAATACGTTCTGACGTATAGCCTGGGCCAACGAGATCCAGAGGTGGGGCAAATCACGCTGGAGGAGTGGTCTCAGATCAGGGACCTATGCACCCTTCTGCACAGTTTTGAAATGGCGACGAAGATGTTTAGTGCTGACGATGCCATTATCAGCATGACTATTGCGGTGATTTACATGCTGGAGCACATGTTAAACAGAATTCGGAGTCAGGTGGTGGCACAAGAGGAGGTGGAGGAAGTAGAGGAGGAGGAGTTGTATGCGGAAGGGCTAACATCTGCAAGGTCCAGACGGTCGGCAGCACCAAGGCGGCAGGCATGTGAGGGTGGGGGAGATGGTTTTACCAGGGCGCATGGTAGCAGCCAAACTAGTGAGGAAGGTGCAGGAGCCCAGGAAGAAGTGGAGGACGAACTGATGGAAGACTCATCAGATGAGGGAGACCTTGATCACATTTCTGTTGTGCGAGGTTGGGGGGAGAGGACAGAGGAAGGAAGAATGATTGTTACCTCACCACCAACACAACAGGGACTTGGTGCTCCTGGATGCGCAACACACATGAGTGCCTTCTTGCTGCACTACCTGCAACATGACCCTCGAATTGTGAGAATTAGAAATAATCCTGACTACTGGGTTGCCACACTGTTAGATCCCCGGTACAAAAGTAAATTTGCAGAAATTATTCCTGCCATAGAAAGGGATGCACACATGCAGGAGTATCAGCAGAGACTGTTGCAGAATCTTACATGTGCTTTTCCACAAAATACCAGTGGTGCACGTAGTGAATCTCACAGTTCCAACTTGCCAACCGTGGGACCGTCAAGTGTTCAGCACTCAAACCGTAACAGAACCACAGTATCTGCTGGTAACATCAATTTTGCGGAATCATTTCACCACTTTTTTAGCCCATCCTTTGCAAGGCCACAGGAGACAAGAAGTCTGACACATAGTCAACGCCTAGAGACGATGGTACAGGAGTATCTCCAAGTAAACATTGAAGCCATGACTGTGTCACTGGACCCTTGCTCTTTTTGGGCTTCCAATCTGGATAAATGGCCGGAGCTAGCCACTTACGCCTTGGAGATCTTGTCATGCCCCGCAGCCAGCGTTCTGTCTGAACGTGTGTTCAGCGCTGCTGGTGGTGTGCTGACAGATAAGCGCACGTGGCTCTCCACTGATAATGTAGACAGACTCACGTTCATAAAGATGAACAAATCATGGATCCGAAACGACTTTTCTACCCCTGTGTCATCCTGGGGAGAGTAAAAGCTTGATGATTGGTTAAAATCACCCTACCAACCGTTTTAAGCTTTCAAATTACTAATCATGTTTATCTGTATCTTGGCTGGAAAATAATTTGGGCTTTGTAGCAGTGTGCAGCACTGATTCTATTAGGCCATCTATAATAAGCTCCACCAGATTTAAAATTACTAATCATGTTTATCTGTATCTTGACTGGAAAATAATTTGGGCTTTGTAGCAGTGTGCAGCACTGATCCTATTAGGCCATCTATACTAAAGCTTCACCAGATTTAAAATTAATAATAATTTTTAGCTGCATCTAGCCCGGAAAATAATTTTGGGGCTCCGAGATGCGCAAGACACATAAGTGCCTTCTTGCTGCACTACCTGCAGCATGACCCTCATATTGTCAGAATTCGAAGTAATCATGACTACTGGATTGCCACACTCTTAGATCCCCCAAACTTTTCGATCAACCTTTTCATTTTAATAAAGACCAAAAAAATGGTCATTTTTGAAATTATAAGCATTAGCAGGTTGTTAGAAACTGAAATCAAACAGTTTTCAACTCAAAACTTTATTCTAGGTGATGTTACATTTTCACATAGGACCCCTTGTTCGAAAGGAGCTTCTGAACTCTCTCGTCCATTGAATTTGTCAGGTTTTGGATGGTTTCTGCTTCAATTGTTTTGCATAAGGACAGAATACCCTCCCAGAGCTGTTGCTTAGATGTGAACTGCCTCCCGCCATCATAGACACTCCTTTTAATGATGCTCCAAAGGTTCTGAATGGGGTAGAGGTCAGGGGAGCATGGGGGTCACACCATAAGTTTGTCCCCTTTTATGCCCATATCAGCCAGAGATGCAGATGTTTTATGTGCAGCATGAGATGGTGCATTATCATGCAGAAAAATGATCTTGCTGTGAAATACACGGTTCTTCTTCTTGAACCATGGCAGGAAGTGCTGTTTGAGAAAATCCACATACATTATGGAGTTCATCTTTAGCGCCTTCAGGGATCCTAAAGGGGCCGACAATCTCTCTCCCCATGATTCCAGCCCAAAACATTACTCCACCTCCTCCTTGTTGGCGCTGTAGCCGTTTTTGCGTGGGGTGTCCATCAACCAGCCATCCTCCACTCCATCCATCTGGACCATCGAGCGCTGCACGGCACTCATCCGTGAACAAAACAGTTTTGAAATCAGTCTTCATGTAATGTTTGGCCCACTGGAGCCGTTTCTGCTTGTGTGAAGTGGATAGAGGAGGTCGACAGGATGGCGTATGCACAGCTGCAAACCTCTGAAGGACCCTGCATCTTGTTGTTCGGGGGACGTTGGAGGCACAAGCAGCTTCAAAAACTTGTCTGCTGCTATGACAAGGCTTTTTTGCCGCTGCTCTTTCAACCTGACGTAATTGCCTGTAGGAAAGAGTCCTCAATTTGCCCTTATCAGCACGCACACGTGTGTACTGTGAATCAGCTACATACTTCTTGATTGCCAAGACACTTCATCCTGATCATCGCACAATGTTGATTGTAGTCATGCCTTGACCTAAACACTCCACAATTTGTTGCTTCTCAGCAGCCGACACATCCTTTTTCTTTCCCATTTTGGCAGAAAATGTAGGCTGCTTAATAATGTGAGACAGCCTTCTTAAGTAGTCTTGCCTTTCATTGGACACACCTGCCAAACTAATTAGCACAGGTGTCTGCAATTGCTTACAGTGATATAAAGAGCCCTGACACACATCACCATCAATGAGTTTAACTGACAAACAAACAAATTCTTCCCTTATCACTCCTAAACACTTTTTGCATAATAATTTGGAACACAGTGTACATGTGCTTTTCCACAAAACACCAGTGGTTCACGTAGTGAATCTTACAGTTCTAACTTGCCAACCGTGGTCTGTATGGAGTTGTTCAATAAAGGGCCCAAAATTAAGATAACATAGATGGGAGAGGTCTCTATGAATAGGAATTCCTAAGTATTTGATACCCTGTGAGGGCCAGGCAAAGGGAAAGTTGGACTGGATGGAATCCTATATGGATTTGGGGAGGGAGACATCGAGGGCCTCAGACTTCGCTGCATTGATTTTAAAATTTGACCATGTAACAAAGTGATCTATTTCAGCCATAACAGCATGGATGGATATATGTGATTGAGTGATATATACTAGGACATCATCAGCAAATAGAGAGCACTTGTACTCAGTGCCTCCCACCTCAATCCACCTAATATTGGGGTTATGGCGAATTGATGAGTGCAGGTGCTCCGTCACTAGGATGTATAAGAGAGGGGACAGAGAACATCCCTGCCTTGTCCCATTGGTGATTGTGAAAGGTGATGAAAATGTTCTGACGCGCCCCCTGGGCCTTGGGACACCCGGAGCCGGACCCTTTTTGGTGGATGCTGGTGGTTGTAGTCTCCGTGGCGGCAACCCGGTTCCGTGGCTCAGGGCGGTCAAACCAGTGGCGGAACTATTTATGTGGTTTTGATGTTTAAATGTCCGACTACGCCACCCGTGGATTGCGGTCAGAGTGAACCGCCGCTCCAGGGCAGACCGCTGAGGCTGGTGTTGTGGGTGCAGCAGAGCGTAGCATAACTCCCCACGGGAGGAGTATAGCCTCAGGGCAGTGTATGCGGAGGATGGGGGTGATGGTGCAGGGCAGCAGCAGTAATGACACGGAGTCAGTGATGCAGTCCAGGGCCTTTACTCACAGTTCTTATTATCCAGACCACGTCTGCAGGTAACGGCTGCCCACGTCGTACTGTGCTCACCAGGTGAGGGGCTCAGACAACTCCCAGATAACTTTGGAGTGCTTCACAGGACCCCCTTTGTGTGTCCTTTGTCTGGCCTTTCTTACCAACCCTTCTGTCCGGCTGCCTCGGGCCTCCTCTTGGTAAACTTGGCGCCAGTTTCCCTGACCCTATGTGGTGCCTTCCTAGCGGGTGTAGCGAGGGGCTGCGCCACATAAAATGTCACAGCCTCCTGTTTCTAGCTGAGGGTCGTTTCCTGCCTCCACTAGTTTCGGGGACCGGTCTCCCCCTTTGGCCTGACCCCTCCACGCAGGTGGATTCGGGCGTGCGGTGGCGACTCGCCCGTCCGCACCCCTGGGATCCCTTCATTCCTCGTTCCTGGAGCCTTCTCCGCTCCTCTTCCTTCCTTCTCCTTCTTCCAGGCCTGGGCCTCTGTTACTAGGCCCGCCTCCGGAGCAGAGCTCATGCAGAGCCCCTGCTCCCTGCCACTTCTGCTCAGACTTCTCTGCACTGAACTAAGATGGTGCCCACCTTTTATACTCCCTTCTCAATGCACCCAGGAACTGCTTCCTTCCTGCTCCTGCACTACAGGGTTCCCCTTCCTCAGTGTTTCCTCCCACCACTCCAGCCAGGGACAGGGACTGTTGTGCCCATCTCAGAGGCATATTGGTCGCCCTGCCCCACGGCAATGTGGTGTAATGCATGCAGGTGTCGGGTCCTGATCCACACTCCATCCTTACCTGAGAGTGAGATATCACACCTCTGGGTGAGGTGCAATACCTTTGTAGCAACCGAGCCCTCAGGGTGCTACAGTTCCATTTATCTTCAGCCTAGGTGACGTATTGTGATACAGGGCCGTGATTTTGGCTATAAAAGGGTCCCCTAGACCCCTACCCCAAGCTTTTTAAGAGAATCATATATGGCGTGCCAGGAGACTCTATGGAATGCTTTCTCAGCATCCAACGAGAGTATCTAATTACAAATTTTTAACTGCATCTAGCCCAGGAAATACTTTGTGCCTAGTAGCAGTGTCTGCTAGTCAGCGGATTATCCCGGCTGTTAAGCAAGCTACACCACCTGTAGTTTGGACACTTAATTTTTTCAAAGGAAATGCTTCGGGACCACGGGATACTCAGTGAAGAGCATCAGGAGGCACCCCAAGGCATAGGGGCTGGGACTGGCAGTAGGATGCCTTGCGGTGGACAGCCGAGCTCGATCCTTATAAAAGCTTTTTAACTGCAGCAGCTTTAGTGGACGCTACTGGAGCTGGAATTACGCGGCTGCTGGCATGAGACTTGCCCTCCAATAGATCCTTGTAAATGGATTTAAAGTGTATTCATTCAAATTAGAGAGACAATTTAAATTAAAAAGCTTAGAGCTGCCTCCACCACAGGGGGGCTCGCTCGACCCACCAGCGGACAGGCACCAGTATTGGGAGAGGGCGGCTGGCCGTCAGGGTTCACCGTGGCTCTGGCACAAACCCGGCGACACGGAGGTGGCACGGGCAGGAGCGGACTGAACGTGTCGGCTTCTCACTTTTTGGATTTTAGAAGGGCATGACATGCCTATATCTGTGTCTCCCCCTCCTTTTACTCCTCCACCTCTTTTCTTTTCGCATGACTATATGTACTTGTCACTTTTCCATGTGTTAGTTGTGTCTTCTGAGCAGTTTGTCAGCTTTTGGACACCTTTGAAGGTGTTTTCTATGTGTTTCTATGTGTTTTTGTTTGCCTGCCATTGGTTTTAATGGTGTTCAAAGGTGTTCGACGAACAGTTCGACGAACACACGGGTGTTCGACGAACCGAACCGAACTCGAACACTACGGGGGTGGCTCAACACTAGTTATAATTCTTAGTTACCCCAGCATTGTGTCCTTTACAATTTTTTGCCAATATAATTATAACTAAAGTTGGTCTTAGACTGTAGATTGTATTTGACAGATTCCACTGATCTTATTTCCAACAATTGAATGTTTATGTTTTATTTGGGATTTATCAAGTTGTTTTCCTTTTGATAGATGTCTGGCAACCTTTTATACACCCTTCAAGATCAAATATGCATACACCTGAATCAAAAGAGCAAGTTAAAGGGTTTTCCTGCACTATGATATTATTGGCGCAGCCTAACTTCCCCCATAGACTTTAGACTAATGACAGTTGCACTGTTAAGGGGATGGTTGCAAACAACTTTATTAAATAATGGAAAGCTACCGAACCCAGGGTCCGCGATGCAGCCTGGAGGACTGTGGCCGAACACCTTCCGGGTAAGAAGGTAAAACAACCAACTGAAATAACAATTCCTTCCATGTTACTGCACACCGGAACGGGAATAGGGATTCGCATTATCTCCGTTAACTGCACAGGAGATGTGCGATAAATTATAGCACAGGGACTACACAGCAGGCGGTAGGATGCGTGTGTGATACACGCCGGCGTATATGTGCTCCCAGCCGGCGTGCTACCGGACTGAGGAGTATCTCTCCACGTGGCTTACAGACGGTGCGGGGAATACGGCGTCTGCATACTGCTCGGGGTGTATGGCGACCCCTTTGTCAGAGCCAGACTGTCAGACGAAGCTACCTGCCTCCCTCCATCTAAGGCTGCCTATCCCCTGCTAAACCTGCCTGACAGAAGCTAAAGCACACGTGGAGCCCAAACGACCAAGCGTCCACACAACAACACCATCACAGCTCAATGATCAGAGCGCGCCGCCATGTTTGTCGGCGGGCTATTTAAAGATTAAGCCCTGCCCACTGTCGCACTATTTGTGACGTCTCCCGCGACCAAACAGGTGGTGCCAGGTCACCGGATCAGCTGACTCCCAAACCACCAATCACGGTCCGCCATGTCACGGGCATGCTCAGTGCAGTGAATCCTGGACTTAGGCTGTAGCAGCTGTTTCCCTCCGCAACCTATGCTTCATGTTGCTAGGAACAAAGAACCAAGAGACAACTTGTACATCTCGTGCACCAGCTAGGTGTTGGGACTGATGATGATGCTGAGCAGCTTCAGCCCTGGCTGGACCAGAATGGGAGACCACATAATCCACTGATGTTTCTGAACCCATTTTGAATCCAGCAAACACCCGACGCCTAACATTATCCCCCTTCACTTGATGCTCATATTCCTCAACGAGCAAGGGAGCATGAACGTGGTCCACCAGTTCCCAGGGATGATCCTCAGATCCATGGCCCCTCCGGTGTAGTGGGTAACCTTTTTTTCCAAGAACCATCTTAGACACCATAATAGCCTGCACCTCGAGATTATCACCCCTGGTATCTGTAGCAGGTTGGAGTTCAGTGAGTTTTGTCAGGCGAACGGGTTTAAGGAGCGACACATGAAAAGTGTCGTGACTCCTCAGGTGTCGTGGTAACTGTAAACGGTACATTACTGGATTTACTTGGGCCAAAATTTTGAAAGGACCAATAAAGCGGGGGGCAAACTTAGCAGATTCCCCGCGTACTTTAATATTGCGAGCCGTGAGCCACACTCTGTCGCCCGGATAGAATGCGGGAGCAGGACGACGAAGAGTGTCAGCCGACTCTCTCATTCGATTCTTGGAGGCCAATATAGCATCCTGGGTATGGTCCGAAACCTCCCGCGCTTCCAGAGCCAAATCTCTGACCCCAGGTTCCATAGAGGGAACTGGCATAGGAACCGGAACGCGCAGATGTTAGCCATTATTCAGAAGAAGCGGAGTCAGATCTGTGGAATCCGCCATGGGTAACGGGTGGAGAAGACCAGCCGGACTTTGACGGGATGATTTATCTCTCGCACTGGAGACACACACTAGAACATATTCCTTAGCGTCCAGGCGCCACCGGGGCCACCAATACGACCGTTGAAGGAACTTTGTGGTACATTTGACATCAAAATGACCTCCGAACTTAGGGGCATGTGCCCAGGAGAGCACCTCATTTTGTAGATTAGGGGGAACGAACGTCCTCCCAGAAGGAAGAGTGAGCCTGGGCTTGTCATCGTCCTCAGCCGTATCCATGGACTGGGACAAAAGGTCTACCCGAGGGTTCTTTTTGATATAATCTGACAAGACCTGGGTCTCGGGGACAGAGAGAGATTCTGTGCCGGGGGCCAAATCAATAGGACAGCCATACAGTCGGTGGCGAGGTAAAGTGTCTGCAGCCTTTTTGGGAAAGACATCCGCAAAGGTCCGATTTTGCACAGGGAGAGCGGCCAAGTCGGAAGAAGGCTCAGAGACTACCCTCCGGGTAACTGTAACCATACACTGAGACACACAATTCTCACTCCAGGAAGAAATTCTCGCAAATTCCAGTCAATGTGTGGAGTGTAACAACGTAACCACGGAAGACCCAATAGCACCTCATCTAATCCACCGGGAATAATAAGAAAGGAGATAACCTCCCGGTGACCCTGAGGAAATGACATGGTGAGGGGAATCGACTGGTGGGTGATTTGTGTGTCCAGTAGTGAACCGTTGACTACCCTAATGTTCATTGGTTTTGGAAGTAACTCCATAGGAATGGCGCATTTCTGGGCAAACGTAGATGACAAAAAATTGCCATTGGCACCAGAATCCAGAATCCACCCACGCCTTGGCAGTAACCGTGGTTGTTCCGAAGAACAATGTCACCTTATACAATAATTTGGAGGAAGGAGCCCCGGAATCTAACACACCTCCTCCAACGGCGGTTAGACACACTCGTTTTCCCGACTGCTTGGGACCCTTATTAATGGGGTACTCCAAGAGATGTGCAGGTCGGGAACGAGAGGGGCTAGACTCGTCCGGGATACATCCATAGCCTCAGGCTCCGGGTCGGGAGTCGCGGGTTTGGAAATGGGTCTAAAGAATGAAGGTGTCAACCGACACTGAGGTCTGGGGACCTCCAGCTCTAACTTGTGTTCTGCATGACGCAAATCTATTCGGTTAGCAAGAGAGATTAACTCCTCCAGGAGGCTGGAATCTCTCTGGTAGATAGAGCATTTTTAATGTGCCCAGCCAAACCCTTCCAGAACACCGAGATTAAAGACCGCTCAGACCAATCCAATTCAGCCGCTAAGGTTCTAAACTGGATGGCATAGTGGCTGGCGGTGACCGAACCCTGGACCAACGCAAGAAGCTTAAGAGCCATATCATGCGTGACCTGAGGACCTAGAAAGACATTTTTTAGGGCTGTAAGAAAGAGACCCACATTAGCCACTACCGGGTCACTCCGCTCCCACAGGGGTGTAGCCCACTCCAAGGCCCTGTGAGAAAGTAACGAGATGACAAAACCCACTTTGGCCCTTTCGGAGGGGAACCATGCCTCCATCATCTCCAACTGAATGGAGCACAGATTGATAAAACCTCTGCAGGATTTGCTGTCACCAGAAAATTTCTCCGGGAGAACAAAACGGGGTAATGGGGCGATTGCAGCTGCCGCAGCATTCACCGCAGCTGAGTTAACCAGATTGACTGCTTGAGAAGCTGCCTGGGTAGCTACTGCAGTGATATCAGCCACCGGGGCAGCTTGTTCCAGAGTCCTAAGTCTGGCCTCAAGTTGCTGTATATAGCGCTGCAGTTGCTGGTTGTCAGCCATGTTCGGCAAGACCCTGGCGCTCTGATACTGTTAAGGGGACGGTTGCAAACAACTTTATTAAATAATGGAAAGCAACCGAACCCGGGGTCCGCAATGCAGCCTGGAGGACTGCGGCCGAACACCTTCCGGGTAAGAAGGTAAAACAACCAACTGAAATAACAATCCCTTCCGTGTTACTGCACACCGGAACGGGAATAGGGATTCGCACTATCTCTGTTAACTGCACGAGAGATGTGCGATAAATGATGTGTCTGTAGCCCTGTTTACAGCACAGGGACTACACAGCAGGCACTAGCATGCGTGTGTGATACACGCCGGCGTATACGTGCTCCCAGCCGGCGTGCAACCGGACTGAGGAGTATCTCTCCACGTGGCTTACAGGCGGTGCGGGGAATAAGGCGTCTGCATACTGCTCGGGGTGTATGGCGACCCCTTTGTCGGAGCCAGACGAAGCTACCTGCCTCCCTCCATCTAAGGCTGCCTATCCCCTGCTAAACTTGCCTGACAGAAGATAAAGCACACGTGGAGCCCAAACGACCAAGCGTCCACACAACAACACCATCACAGCTCAATGATCAGAGCGCGCCGCCATATTTGTGGGCGGGCTATTTAAAGATTAAGCCCTGCCCACCGTCGCACTATTGGTGACGTCTCCCGCGACCAATCAGGCGGTGCCAGGTCACCGGATCAGCTGACTCCCAAACCACCAATCACGGTCCGCCATGTCACGGGCATGCTCAGTGCAGTGAATCCTGGACTTAGGCTGTAGCAGCCCTGTTTCCCTCCGCAACCTACTCTTCATGTTGCTAGGAACAAAGACCCAAGAGACAACTTGTACATCTCGTGCACCAGCTAGGTGTTGGGACTGATGATGATGCTAAGTAGCATGAGTCCTGGCTGGACCAGAATGGGAGACCATAGAATCCACTGATGGTTCTGAATCCATTTTGAATCCAGCAAACATCCAACACATAACATGCACCTACCGATATTGTTGGGTTCTTCTGACACTTCAATGTGTATAGTGGTCCCGGGCAATGGGCTACTGGGGGATATGTCAGTTGGGCATGTCTGATTTCAGACTGCTGGTTGCTTTAATCTCTTGTAGACAGGGCTACCACCAGGAATTTCAGGGCCCCATACTGGCAAAAGTTTCAGGCCCTCTTGAGAGTCCGCCCAGGCTCCACTCCAGCTCTGCCTCTACCCCTCGAACCTTCCACAGCCCCACCGCTGACTCTTGGAAAAACTCCACTTCTGCACCACATCCTCACACATTAACAGTTCCCATTGAACACCATATCAGATACATGGCCAGCAGCTTTTGTTTTGGCCAAAAGATTTTTTAAGCCTGCCACCATGATAAGGTAGACTTTTTTGGCAGGCCCTACTCTACTCTAACCTATTAAACAATTCTTTACATATCCAATACTCTTTTTAGGTATATTTTTATCTACTATTCTTTAAGGGAATGAGTCACATTCTTTTTTTAAAATGACCAATAATACCACAAACAAGGGACAAATACTGTCACACCTTGGCTGGGCCACATATTAAAACCACATAGTAACTGAATAATGCCATGTACAAGGGAGAAATACCGCCACACCATGACCAGAGAACATATTACCACCACACAGTGACTAAATAATACCATGTACAAGGGAGAAATACCGCCACACCATGACCAGACCACATATTACCACCACATAGTGACCGAATAATACAACGTACAAAGAACAAATGCCGCCACACCATGACCAGACCACATATTACCACCACATAGTGATCAAATACTACAATACTGATCATTAATAAAAAAAACACAATACTAAGTGCCCATTATACAGAGGAGCTCTGTACATAGTATACAGTGTATAGTGTCAGTGTACTGGTAATACAGTGATCACCAGTGACATTATACACAGGAGCTCTGTATATAGTGTCAGTATACAGGTAATGCAGGGATGACTAGTGACATTATACACAGGAGCTCTGTATGTAGTGTATAGGTAATTCAGTGATCACCAGTGACATTATACACAGGAGCTCTGTATATAGTGTCAGTGTAGAGGTAACACAGGGATCACCAGTGATATTATACACAGGAGCTCTGTATGTAGTGTATAGTGTACAGGTAATACAGGGATCACCGGTGACATTATACACAAGAGCTCTGTATATAGTGTCAGTGTACAGGTAATACAGTGATCACCAGTGACACTATACACAGGTGCTCTGTATATATTGTATAATGTACATGTGGCACCCCTGAGGGTTCAGTCGCCACAGAGGTACTGCACCTCACCCAGAGGTGTGGTGCCTCCCTTCACTCAGGTAAGGAGGGAGTGCTGCACGGAACCCCAACACCTACATCCAACACAACACTACCCCAGGCCAGCAGGAGGGGCAAGACGCAATGTAGTTTTCTGTTGAGCCCTGTCCCTGGCTGGGGTGGGGGGAACCCAAAGTTAGGGGGAACCAGTAGTGGTTGTGGGTGGAGGAAGTAGTTTATGGGAGCACTCATACAGTAGATATATAAAAAGGTAGACATCTTAATAACACAGAGAGAGTTGGAGTAGGGACAGTTCAGAGGAACAGTCTGGGAGCAGAGTCTCTGTAGGAGCTCTGCTCCACTACAAGGGCCTAGGACAGAGGCCCAGGAGGGTAGCAGGGGAGTACGGCGAGTGCAGGCGGTACCCGTACACCCCGAACCTGCCAAGTGTCAGGAGGACCTAGGCCGCAAGAAGGGGACCGGCCCCTGGCCCAGTCGTGCAGCTTCAAGCCTCGACTGGAAAAACCGGAGGCTTCTGACTTCTATAGCCAGGAGCCGAACTTCCACTTCAATCCAAGTAAGGTCGAGCAGGTCTGTGCAACTCCGACGGACAGGGGGGACCTAGCAGCACCCGAACAGGATTCACAGTGGGAAGCGCAGGACAGGAGGGAGTAAAGACCCAGCGTGAAGTCGGTCTAGAGAGGTACATAAGAAAGTGGGGTTCTGCCAGGCACTCCCAAACTGCCTGAGGAAGGACTGAGCCCCTGCCCGGTGAACGCAGTGTGACGTGGGAGGCTTGCACCAGTACAGTGCACCTGTGGACTGTCTAAGAACTGTGAGTAAATCTTGGATGACTGCACTGAGTTGCCTCCATTCCTTTCTTTCGCCGGTGCCATTTCCCTCCCCGCACTACAACGCCCAGCGCACCTCCATTTATCTACGCTGCCCTGAGGCCTGCTCCACCTGTGGGGAGCCGTTCCATCTCAAGCTGCCCTAACACCTGCCTCAGAGGACTGTCGCAGCGCTGGTGATCCTCACCAGACACCACAGGTGGCGTCACGACAAATCCCCTATAAATATCCCCCTTTTTGCACTGACCGCCCTGGGTAACGGACCGGGCCAGCCACCGTGATGTTCTCCCCCTAAAGCAGCCATAAGGCCCGGCTGCCGAGTACCCCACGGCCCAAGGGGCGAGTCATACAGGTAATACAGGGATCACCAGTGACATTATACACAGGTGCTCTGTATATATCGTATAATGTACAGGTAATACAGGGATCACATTATACCCAGAAGCTCTGTATATAGTATATAGTGTATAGTTTAAATGTACAGGTAACACACTGATTCACTAATGACGTCTCTAGCTGAAGTCCTTCATCTTCACTTTTCTTCTTCATCCAGCGCAGACCGCCTCACTTTTTCCAGCTAGGACTCGTCTCTGCATAAAATAACACACAGTTATCTAGAGCACCGCTTCTAGAGCACATTCCCCACTCTTTCCCCAACTTCTACATTACGCAGCTAAATACAGTCATGCACCCATCATTAATATATAATTAGTTATTATGCAATCCACCATTCCAAATATAAATTGCAATTCCCCACTGTGCTTCCAATAGCTATAAATAGCCACTTTCCCCACCCATTAAATATATAAATTAATTAGCACTTGTACTCGTTCCCTCAATTCATTACCAGTCATACTCCTGCATACTCAACGCCCCCAACTCTGTACCTCCCGCTCCCCCGATTCATTATATTTACATGCCCTCCTCCACCCCAATTCATTATGACATGTCCTCTCTCCCACCCCCACGCTCTATTCATTATCAACTGCTCTCCTCCACCCTCAATACAGCATCATTTACTCTCTCCCACACTCAATTTATCATTATTTGCTGCCCTCCACCACCAGTTCATCATCATTTGTGCTGTCCCTCACCCTCCATTCATCATTTACTGTCCCCCATCTCCCAGTCTCAATATATCATTATTTACTCCCTCCACCCTCAATACATAATTATTTGCTCCCCCACCCTCAATTCATCATTAGTTACTCTTCTTCACCCACCCCACCATCAAGTCATTATTTGCTCTCCCCAACTTCAGTTCATCATTTGCTCTCCCCATCCCCCACCCTCAATTCATCATTTGCTGTCCCCCACCCCAATTCATCATTATTTGCACTCCCCCACCTCAATACATCATCATTCACTGTCCCCCGTCCCACACCCTCAATTCATCATTTGCTATCCCCCCAACCCATTTAATTTATTTTATTAATACAAAAAAATGTTTTTCATATCTACCTCTCATATGATCCCCTGTAGGCACAGCTCCACTCTGGTATCTGGCGAGTGGCGCGTACATGCCGGCGTGTACGCGCTGTCACCAGCACATTACAGAAGAGGCGGAGGGGCTCGCCTGGAGCTGCGCAGCTGTTCAGTTTTGAAGGCCGTGGAGCTCCAGGAAAGCTCTCTACACAGAGATGTGTGCTGCCGATGGCGGCACGCAGGAGCACACTACTTCTTTATACCCTGGGGCCTGGTGAACAGAAGTAAAGAGGGGGGACCCAGACCCAGTCTGGGCCCCGCTTCTTTTGCTTCTGCTCATCCGGCACCATACACCAGTAAGGGCAGTAATGCCCTCATGGCGGCCCTGCTTGTAGATAAGCCACCGGCAGAGATGTCTGTTGGCAGCTTTCTCATAGACAAGGCAGGAGTTCAGCAGAATGAGCGCTCCTATGTGTGGGAGGGATGGCTGAGATGTTTGTCGGTGGTTTTCTCATAGAAAACGCAGAAGTTCAGCCGAACAAGCACTCCTATGTATGGTAGGGAAGATGGCTGAGATGGCTGTCGGCTGAACGATAAGCTGAAAACATTGTTTAACTGACAACCATCTAATGTGTATAATGGCTTTTAAGATACACCATCAATATCTAATTTTTTAGGGTCTCACTTCCAACGCTCCTGGTGATCAGCTCAATGAATGGATTACAGAATTTAATTTTTTATTTTTCATGCACTGCACTGCATATTTAGTTGTGACTGTGCCTGGTACTGCAGCTCAAAGAAGCTCAGTTCCATTCAAGTGAATAGGACTGATCTGCAATACAAGGCACAAATGTACATCACTGCACATGGTGCTATTCCTTTAGCTGATCAGCAAAAGAGCTGAGATACCCAATTCTATTAATCAGAAATCTGTAGCATGTCATATCTATGATTTTTCTGCCTGCCGTATGAACAGATAGTTCATTTGGTTTTATTCCTGCCATGGTGGTAGTTCAAAACATGTATGTTTATGGCAAAGTTAATGGTTAGTCGAGTGAGCATTTAGCCGTAAGTTACATTAAATCCATTACAAACTTTATGCTGCGACTATACAATTTTAACATAAAGTTGCTCTTTTGATGGGACACGTCCTAAACAAATATGCAATCTGCAGAGTGCCCTGTATAGATGAGACTCAAGGAAACAACACTCATTCTGAGGTTAGCGGGGAAGAGTTTCGATGTGGTCTTTTGTACATGGATGTGACCTAACGCTCAAAGCCAAATGTTCTGCTTATGGATCTAGAAGACCAATTAAGCTGATATGATGCATCTAGAAGAATTTTGGGTTGCCTTGAAGCCAGTTTTGTCCGCAGTTTTCCTACAGTATGACATTGAATGCTATACATACATAATCACAGGAGATCTGCCACATCTAACTTGGCCTAGTTTGACAAAAGCTAAAACATAATTTCACACTAGGTAATTAAACCAACTCTTAACCAACCTCTGACCACATTGATTGACCATGTTACTTGGCCTGAGACCCGAACACCAGAATCTAGTACATTTTGGCCATCTATATTTCCATAGATGAACAATGATCCTGCCGCTCAGCTGTGTTTCCGACATTTTCTTCATTGAAAGTATAGCGTGACGGATGACTACTGTCACGACTATCACCTCTGGGTCATCTTTCTGGACACCATCTAAACCAGTAACTCTCCCAGACCTTGCTTCAGGTCTGTTTTTCTGCAGATTTAGAAATGACCTCTATTAACCTCACCAGTGACAGCAGACATATTTTCTTTGCACTAATTAAGTTTGCACAAAGAGATTTCAGAAGACTTCATAATAGTTATCCGTTGTCATGATGAACAGATGTCCACTTACGTGAAAGATTCGTCCTCTATTCAGCAACTTGTGAGTTTGCAATTGTCAAACTACTGCCTGTATAATATAATTTTGCAATCTCTTCAGCTCCTCACATACCCAGAACTGTTTTTATAGAAAATGGGTCTTTAGGGTTTCACATAGGGCCCTTTAATTTAGGTGTCTAAGAATATAAAACTCAATTGTTACATATCAGTAAATGGCAAATAAGAGTTTCCATTCACATAATAGATTTTTCCATTTCCGTGAGATTATCGACTGTGCTTACATTAGGTAGCATTTATGTAGTTTAGCATGCGTCATTGTATTACTGGAAGAATTATAATAATATATATTTTTGTCCTAATAATGTTTATGGATGAGCCCCCGGCCTGTGACAAGTTGCTAACTGTTTGTCCTCATGCAGTACTCATTTAAGGTCACGGAGTAATACTAACATTTCCTTAGAGGTGAACTGTTGAAAAAGCCAATGCCCATTGGTCTCAAAAGATTATTGTCCAACTTTACCTTAGCCATACAGAAGATTGTTTGGAAACTACACAGCTCAAAAATATAACTCCAAGTTAATAACTCTTCTGTGAAATCTACCTGTCCATTTATGAAGCAAAACTGATTATGAATCAATTTCTCCTGCTGTTGTGCAAATGGAACAGACAACTGGTAGAAATGATAGGCAATTAGCAAGATACCCCCTATAAAGGAGTGGTTCTGCAGGTGGTGACCATAGACCATTTCTCTGTTCTCATCCTTTTTGGCTGTTGTTTTGGTCACTTTTTCATTTTGCCATTGCTCTCACACCTAGAGGTACAGTAGCATGAGGCGGTGTCTACAGTACAACCCACAGAAGTTGCTCAGGTAGTGCAGTTCATCCAGGATGGCACATCAATGCGAGCTGTGGCAAGAAGGGTAGCTGTGTCTGTCAGCACAGTGTCCAGAGCATGGAGCAGATACCAGGAGATGTGGAGGGAGCCATAGGAGGGCAACAACCCAGCAGCAGGACCGTTACCTCCTCCTTTGTGCAAGGAGGAACAGGTGGAGCACTGCCAGAGCCCTGCAAAATGACCTCCAGCAGGCCACAAATGTGCATGTGTCTGCACAAACGGTTAGAAACCGACTCCATGAGGGTGGTATGAGGGCCCGACGTCCACAGATGGGGGTTGTGCTCACAGCCCAACACCGTGCAGGACACTTTGCATTTGCCACAGAACACCAGGATTGGCAAAGTCGCCACTGGTGGTACCCTGTGCTCTTCACAGATGAAAGCAGGTTCTCACTGAGCACATGTGACAGACGTGACAGAGTCTGGAGACACCATGGAGAGTGATCTGCTGCTTGCAACATCCTTCAGCATGACCGGTTTGGCAGTGGGTCAGTAATGGTGTGGGGTGGCATTTCTTTGGAGGGCCGCACAGCCCTCCATGTGCTCACCAGAAGTTGCCTGACTGCCGTTACATACCGAGATGATATCCTCAGACCCCTTGTGAGACCATATGCTGGTGCAATTGGCCCTGGGTTCCTCCTAATGCAGGACAATGCCAGACCTCATGTGGCTGGAGTGTGTCAGCAGTTCCTGCAAGATGAAGGCATTGAAGCTATGGACTGGCCCGCCCGTCCCCCAGACCTCAATCCGATTGAGCATCATGTCTCGCTCCATCCACCAACGTCACGTTGCACCACAGACTGTCCAGAAGTTGGCGGATGCTTTAGTCCAGGTCTGGGAGGAGATCCCACAGGAGACCATCCGCAACCTCATCAGGAGCATGCCGAGGCGTTGTAGGGAGGTCATGCAGGCACGTGGAGGCCACACACAGTACTGAGCCTCATTTTGACTTGTTTTAAGGACATTACATCAAAGTTGGATCAACCTGTAGTGTGTTTTTCCACTTTAACTTTGGGGGTGACTCCAAATCCAGGCCTCCGTTGATTAATAAATTTGATTTCCATGATGATTTTTGTGTGATTTTGTTGTCAGCACATTCAACTTTGTACAAAACAAAGTATTCAATGAGAATATTTCATTCATTCAGATCTAGGATGTGTTATTTGAGTGTTCCCTTTATTTTTTTTGAGCAGAAATCTTCACCACAGGTAAGTTTGAACAGTCTTTTTCAGGCACGCAGTACCCGGTGGTTGCGGGCACGAAATCCTGCCGACTACGCCAAAAGTTGACGCACCCCTGGGCCTTCGTCGCGCGGCATCGCGCGCATGGGAGCTTACCCGGAGCCGGATCTGTTGAGGGTTGTAGTCTCGTGGCGGTGACCCGGTCCGTGCCCAGGGAGTCAAACTGAGCGGCGATGTATCAGCGGTAGATGATGGACGACTACGCCACCCGTTGAATGCAGCTATGGAGCTGCCGCTGCAGGGCAGACCGCTGAGGCCGGTGGAAGGATGGTGCAGCGTGGATGGTATAACCCCCAACGGGAGGGGTATGGCCTCAGGGCAGCCGACGTGGATGATGGGGGTAGCAGGAACCACTCAGAGACGATGCGGTGTAGTTCAGGATCTTTACTGGTGACAAAGATAGACCCTCCCGGAGTACTGGCCAGCGGTTGGGGCCTGGTCAGTCCTTGAGCAGATGGGATCTCCCCTGGCCAGGCGGAGTTGTAGGCCTCCCAAACTAACGATACTCCTCTGGCTACCTTGCTAGAAGCGAGTATAAGTGTTATGTTCTGCTACCAAAGCTAAGGAAAGAGAGGAGATCTGTCCCTACTATAAGACTCAGCTGAATCCCTACGATGTAACAGGGAACCTGATCCTGCGATCAGACCTGCTAAAGTCCTAATCTAGTCTGTACGAAGACCTATAGATGTGGGGAGGGAATCCCTACAAGTACTAAGGACTGGGAGGAATATGGGACACCTCCTAACAGAAATAGTAGCAGACAGACGAACAAACAAAATAGATAGAACATAGAGGTCCGTAGACCAAGCAAACTAACAGAGTTAGATACAGGGCACAGGCTAGCTAGAAAGTAGATATACAATGAAGTCCAGCAAAGCCAGAAGGGCGGAGCAGGATTAAATAGGCCAACAAGGTCATGTGACCAGCAAAGGAAAAAAAACCTAACAGCAAGGTTCTAACAGTACCCCCCCTTCTAAGAGGATCCTCCGGATCCCCTAGGACCAGGCTTATCAGGAAATCTCCTGTGAAACGCTCTGATAAGTCTGGACGCGGAAACATCATCTGACCTCACCCAAGAGTTATCCTCGGGTCCGAAACCTTTCCAGGCCACAAGATACTGCAAACTACCTCTATACCGTCTAGAGTCAAGGATGCGAGAAATTTCATATTCCCCGTCCTCCACCACCGGAGGAACAGAGGCAGAGGCGTCACCATCCGACACAACAGCTTTTTTTAACAGAGAGACATGAAAGACCGGATTAATTCTCCAGGAGGTAGGAACCTCCAACCTAACAGCAGATTGGTTGACAACCTGAAGCACCTTAAAGGGCCCTACAAACTTGGGACCCAATTTCTTAGAAGGAATCCTCAACCGCAGATTCCTAGAGGACAACCAAACCATGTCACCAACAGCGAACAAAACCTCCTGTCGTTTCCTATCAAAGTAGTCTTTAGATTTTCTGTTGGCCTCCTGAAGATTACCACGCACATCCGTCCAAACTCTTTCCAAATCACCGGAAAAATTCTCCTCCTCAGGCACGGCAGATCCCAACTTGGAGAACGACCCAAACGACGGATGTCTCCCAGAACAACAAAAAAAAGGCGAACAACCAGCAGAAGAAGATGTATGATTGTTCAGAGCAAATTCGGCAAGTGGCAGAAACTCAGACCACCCCTCTTGATTGTCTGCCACAAAACAACGCAAGAACTGCTCAACATCCTGGTTTTTCCTTTCTGTCTGGCCATTAGATTCAGGATGATATCCGGACGAAAACGACAAATGAATTCCCAACCTGTCACAAAAGGCACGCCAAAAACGAGCCACGAACTGAGGACCCCTATCAGAAACAATGTCAGTAGGAACGCCATGAAGTCTGACAATTTCCTTGACAAAGGCCTTAGCGAGAGTTTTAGCGCAGGGCAGTTTGACGAAGGGAACCAAGTGACACATCTTGCTAAAACGGTCCACGACCACCCAGATGACAGTAAAACCCTCAGAGGGGGGAAGGTCAGTTATAAAGTCCATAGCCAAATGTGTCCAAGGAGCACTGGGGACCTCCAAAGGACAAAGCAACCCCGCAGCAGGAGTATGTGAGGACTTAGATCTAGCACATATAGTACATTGGCGCACCCACTTAATGACTTCCTTCTGCCATCCAGGCCACCAAAAACTGCGACCCACCAGTCTCTTGGTCTCAGAGATTCCGGGATGACCTGCCAACCGAGATTCGTGACACTCAACAAACAAATCTCTCCTAAAGGTCTCAGGCACAAACAACCTCCCATGAGGAGTGTTAGATGGGGCATTCTCCTGAGCTTTAAGAATCTCATCTTCCAAAACGGAGTCTAAAGCAGCTATCACAACACCTTCTTGTAAAATGTTTTCCTCTTTCTCAGCACCGACTATGGGAGAAAAACTGCGAGACAAGGCATCCGCCTTAACATTCTTAGTACCAGGGATGTAAGTAACGGAGAAATTAAACCGCGAGAAAAACAGTGCCCACCTAGCCTGACGGGCATTCAGGCGCTTGGCAGCATCAAGATATATCAGATTTTTATGATCCGTAAGAACCTGAACGGGAAATTCCGCACCTTCCAAGAAGTGGCGCCAGTGTTCAAATGCGAGTTTAATAGCCAATAATTCCCGATTACCAATATCGTAATTCAGTTCAGTCTCCGAAAATTTTTTTGAAAAAAAGGCACAGGGATGTAATCCATCCCCGTTATCCTGAGACAATACAGCGCCAACCCCCACAGAGGAAGCATCAACCTCAACCAAAAACGGCCTAGTAACATCAGGCTGCATAAGGATGGGAGCAGAGGTGAACCTCTCCTTGAGATACACAAAAGCTTCAATGGCCTCAGAAGACCACTGAACCGCATCAGCACCTTTCCTGGTGAGATCAGTCAGAGGTTTGACAATACTAGAAACATTTTTTATGAATTTTCTGTAGTAATTGGCGAAACCCAAAAACCTCTGTGTCGATTTCAAACCAATAGGCCTAGGCCATTCCTGCACAGCCTGAACCTTAACCGGATCCATCTCAAAACCTTTGCTGGAGATAATGTAGCCCAAAAAACTAATTCTCTGTACAGCGAACTCACATTTCTCCAGCTTAGCAAAAAGCGAATTGTCCATTAATAACTGTAATACCTCACGCACGCTCCGCCAATGAGACTCCAGATCTGGCGAATAAATCAAAATGTCATCCAAATACACAACCACATTTTTACCGATCAAAGGTCTAAGGATGTCATTAATCAGATTCTGAAAAAATGCAGGAGCATTAGTAAGACCAAAAGGCATAACCAGATTCTCAAAATGACCCACAGGAGTGTTAAAAGCAGTCTTCCATTCATCACCCTCCTTCATGCGCAACAGATTGTATGCCCCCTTAAGGTCAATTTTAGAGAACCACTTGGCCCCCAATAACTGGTTAAACAGATCAGGAATCAATGGCAGTGGGTAAGGATTGCGTACCGTAATTTTGTTGATCTCACGAAAATCCAGACAAGGACGTAAACCGCCGTCCTTTTTTTTTACAAAAAAAAATCCAACCGCCACAGGAGACTTAGAGGGCCTAATGTGACCGGCGGCCAAACTTGTCTGTATGTATTCCTCCAAAGCCTTCCTCTCAGGAATAGTAAGGTTAAATAAACGACTTTTAGGAAGAGTCGCTCCAGGGACAAATTCAATAGAACAATCATAGTCTCTATGGGGAGGCAAAACCTGCGATTCCTTCTCAGAAAAAACTCTCCAAAAATCCTGAATAGGAACAGGCAATTCTCCCCTATCCAAAGCTGCAATACGCCCGTTACAACACTTGTCATAACATTTATGGCTCCAGGATTTAATTTCACTGGTAGACCAATCCAGTACAGGATTGTGAAATTTTAACCAGGGCAAACCCAATATTACTGGAGAAGGCAAGTTATTCAACACTACCAAATCCAATTTCTCATGGTGAACACCATTAATAGTGAGAGGAAATTCACTGACCTTGAGAGTAATATTCTTCAAAGGGGAACCATCCACAGAAACCACAGCAATGGGGGATGACAAAGGTTCAGGTTTTAAATTGAGTTTTTCCACGAATCCCCCATCAATTACATTCAGTGTAGACCCGCAATCAACAAACACCCGAAATTCCATTAATTTTTCCTGAGCAATCGTGGAAGCAGCTAAAAATATACCCTTGGAATTTAAACAGGCAATACGGGCGTGACTGACCATTTTTTTTTCTTTCTTCATACGAAGCTCACAGCCTTTAATCAAATGACCAGATTTTCCGCAATAGAAACACAAGCCTTGCGAAAAACGACGGTCTTTTTCTTGAGAGCGAGGTGCCACCGATCCAATCTCCATCGGTTCACCACTGTTAGTACACACATTATCATAACCAGAAACTGACATAGCAGAGGATTTGCTCTCATTAACCCTAGCACGCAGTCTTCTATCCACCCGTATAGCTAATTGCATAGCCTGTTGCAAATCCTCAGGTGTAGGATAAGCAATTAGCAGGTCTTTAACCCTTTCACTGAGCCCAGCAAGAAATAGACTTTTCAGAGCAGAATCGTTCCACCCTGTTTGAGTGGACCAACGACGAAAATGAGTACAATATTTTTCGACATTACCTGATCCTTGTTTTAAACGTCTCAACTCAGTCTCAGCTGATGCGACACGGTCAGGATCATCATATAATAGTCCTAAAGCAGAAAAAAAACTATCCACTGATCTGAAGCATGTATCACTAGGTTGCAAAGAAAAGGCCCACTCCTGAGGCTCTTTGCGCAAAAGTGACATTATGAACCCTACGCGCTGGGATTCATCCCCAGAGGACTTGGGTCTCAAACGAAAATACAATAAGCAAGCATTTTTAAATGAAAAAAATTCTCGATGTTCACCAAAAAATAAATCCGGCAAACATACCTTAGGCTCCAAGAAATATGCTCCAGGACAGTTACTCACGTGCTGACGGAGCTCGGCCACTTCCAGAGAGAGTCCCTGCAGGTGTTTAGCCAAATCCTGAACCGACACCATGATGGAACAAAAAAAAAAAAAAAAAAAATCTTTCCTTAGAGAATTTGCAGGCTGGACTTACTGTTATGTTCTGCTACCAAAGCTAAGGAAAGAGAGGAGATCTGTCCCTACTATAAGACTCAGCTGAATCCCTACGATGTAACAGGGAACCTGATCCTGCGATCAGACCTGCTAAAGTCCTAATCTAGTCTGTACGAAGACCTATAGATGTGGGGAGGGAATCCCTACAAGTACTAAGGACTGGGAGGAATATGGGACACCTCCTAACAGAAATAGTAGCAGACAGACGAACAAACAAAATAGATAGAACATAGAGGTCCGTAGACCAAGCAAACTAACAGAGTTAGATACAGGGCACAGGCTAGCTAGAAAGTAGATATACAATGAAGTCCAGCAAAGCCAGAAGGGCGGAGCAGGATTAAATAGGCCAACAAGGTCATGTGACCAGCAAAGGAAAAAAAACCTAACAGCAAGGTTCTAACAATAAGTAGCCCACGTCCCCAAGTGCACCGTGTGGTGCTCACCCGCATGGCCGGCGACTCGGGGCCTTCTAGTAGCTTCCGCTCCACGACGGCGGCGCTGGTCCCATGCGTGTGACCGTGCCTTCGGGTTTCTTGGCCAGAGGACCTGAAATCCCCTGCCTGACGGATTCTGCTGCTGGGTAGGAGTTAGTCCCCACAGCCTCGGACTCCGGGTCCGGTAAGAAATCTTCTCAGTCAGGGCGAGCTCTGCAGCTGCCAGCCCCTGACTCTTTGTAACACTGCTCCCACAGAGCTCCTGTTGTTTCTTCCTATGCTGCTTCTCTTCTCTACTTCTGGCATGGCCCAGGAGCTGGGCCCAGCCGGAGCCACAGCTCCCTGTCAGCCCTCCTGGCTGAACTCTCCCTCTCAACTCTCTAACCCTGCCTCAGCCCCAGGTTTATATAGGGGAAGTTCTTCCCCTCCCAGGACTGGGCAGGAGGTGTGGCATGCATAGGATTCCTGACCAAGAGACCTCCCACCTGCTCTCAGACATAACATTGCTGTTACTGTGGAAACCAGACCCCTGGGGTGCCACAGAAGTGCAGGGCAGGAGGGCGTAAGACCCAGCGTGAAGTCGGTCTAGAGAGGCACATAAAAAAGTGGGGTTCTGCCAGGTACACCCGAGCTGCCTAAGGAAGGACTGAACCCCTGCCCGGTGAACGCAGTGCGACGCGGGAGGCTTGCACCAGTACAGTGCACCTGTGGACTGTCTAAGAACTGTGAGTAAATCTTGGATGACTGCACTGAGCTGCCTCCGCTCCTTTATTTCGCTGGTGCCATTTCCCTCCCTGCACTACAATGCCCAGCGCACCTCCTCCATTTATCTACACTGCCCTCAGGCCTGCTCCACCTGTGGGGAGCCGTTTCATCTCAAGCTGCCCTATCTCCGGCCTCAGAGGACTGTTGCAGCGCTGGTGATCCTCACCAGACACCACAGGTGGCGTCACGAATAATCCCAAAAACCCCATATAAAAGTTTCCCCCCATTTCACTGACCGCCCTAGGTCACGGACCGGGCCAGCCACCGTGATACCCCCCGGCAACCAGAGGCCTGGCTGCCGAGTACCCCACGGCCCTGGGGGCGTGTCACTATCATTTTACAGCATACATCTGACGTGCCCCTGGGCCTGTGTCGCGCTGCGTTGCGCACGCGGGAGCTTACCCGGAGCCGGATCTCTTGAGGGTTGTAGTCTCGTGGCGGTGACCCGGTCCGTGCCCAGGGAGTCAAACTGAGCGGCGATGTATCAGCGGTAGATGTTGTACGACTACGCCACCCGTTGAATGCAGCTATGGAGCTGCCGCTGCAGGATAGTCCGCTGAGGCCGGTGGATGGATGGTGCAGCGTAGATGGTATAACCCCCAACGGGAGGGGTATGGCCTCAGGGCAGCAGATGTGGATGATGGGGGTAGCAGGAACCACTCGGAGACGGTACGGTGTAGTTCAGGGTCTTTACTGGTGACAACGATAGACCCTCCCGGAGTACTGGCTAGTGATTGGGGCCTGGTCAGTCCTTGAGCAGATGGGATCTCCCCTGGCCAGGCGGAGTTGTAGGCCTCCCAAACTGACTGTACTCTTCTGGCTACCTTGCTAGAAGCGGGTATAAGTAGCCCACGTCCCTGAGTGTACCGTGTGGTGCTCACCCGTATGGCCGGTGACTCGGGGCCTTCTAATGGCTTCCGCTCCACGATGGCGGTGCTGGTCCCACGCGTGTGACCGTGCCTTCGGGCTTCTTGGCCAGAGGACCTGAAATCCCCTGCCTGACGGATTCTGCTGCTGGGTAGGAGTTAGTCCCCACAGCCTCGGACTCCGGGTCCGGTAAGAAATCTTCTCAGTCAGGGCGAGCTCTGCAGCTGCCAGCCCCTGACTCGTAGTAATATTGCTCCCACTGAGCTTCTGCTGTTTCTACTCTCCTTGACTGACTAACCCTGCTTCAGCCCCGGGTTTATATAGGGGAAGTTCTTCCCCTCCCAAGACTGGGCAGGAGGTGTGGCATGCACAGGATCCCTGACCAAAGGACCTCCCACCTGCTCTCAGACATAACATTACATTACTGTGGAAACCAGACCCCTGGGGTGCCACATTCCCCCCTAGTAAAATTTAGTACTCCGGGACTAAACACATTTTTATAAACATAACAGAGTACAACCAAACATTATAATAAAGAGACACATAACAATGGTCACGGCGTGTCCGCAACCGGGTGCAGTCTTTGAGGGGAAGCAAGGTGTCCATTTCACCAAAACAGGGAGACGTAACCAGGTAGGGGTCTGTCCTACCCCGAGTCCTTAACAGTCTCTAGTCCATCCTGGGTTACGCTCCAACTATGTACAAGGATTCCCGGTAAATCCACCAAGGATTCCTAAAAATAACGCCGGAGAGTTCCACCTGTTGCCGTCGCATCAGTGCCCGGATCTCTTTCTGGAGCACCCGCTGCTCGCCGGAGCTGGCGTTCTTGGCAACCTGCTGTAGAAGGAAAATCACCTCTTGCCATATGTCCGGGTTGATTGCAGCGGCGGCAGATGGGTCGTCCGTCCTCGCTGTATCGGTCACTGGGTCTTCCTCTGGCCGGTGGGGTCCTCCTTGGTCGACGCCACGGGATGTCCTCCGGTCCGGATGCCAGCTGGATCTTCCCTGGGATGGAAGCCTGTAAAGACTGCACAGTTCGGGTTAATGCAGCAACGCTCTTAGCTAGCTCTTGGACCTGATGGTGTAGGTCTGGAGCCGGGTCATTGTCCAAAGCCTGCGCATCAGCTCCCACAGGCCCTGCCGACAAGGGCGCCGCCTCCTGGTGGTAAGTGATAGCAGGGCGCCTGTGGGTCACAACGCCACCCGGTGCCGGTTCTCGGAGCACCCGGATGGCTCTGTCCTTGAACTGTGCAAAGCCCAGATGGGGATCCTGTAAGGCCATTGCCCGCAACTGGGTTCGGTGGGTATTACAATACAGTCCCTCTATAAACTGTTCGGTCAACAGCCTGTCCTCGTTTCCCACTCCATCAGGGTCGGTCTGCTTAATGGCCCTCAGGGCCTCTTGTAGGTTTAGTGCATAGTCCCTTATACTCTCATGCGCTCGCTGCTTGCACCCATAGAATCTAAGCTTAATCTCGGCTGAGGTGCGGGTATCAAAGGTGTCCTTCAGCCGGGTTAGTATCCCTGCGACAGTCTTCCTCCCAGGTGGCCAGGATTTTACTTCCCTTTTGGCTGCCCCGGTTAGTTGGGCCACCAGGATGCTCACTTTTTGCTCTTCTGTGAGGGGGTACACCTGGAAGAGGCTATCCAGCTTTTCTCTAAAGTCATGCAGGGTATGTGACTCCCCTGAGTACTGGGGTAGCCAAGCTGCTCCCGGGATATAGGGCATGGTGAAGGGCATAACTGCAGCAGCGGTAGCGCTGGCGGGGGTTGAGGCAGTGAAGCTCTCCTCCGTATCTGACATCTTCCTCCCCCCTAGTGGACCGTGGCCTACCTTGCGATGATCCTCTTCCGTAGGCCGCGGCTCCGCAGTGGATCGTCAGGGTTGAGGACCTTCCGTCGCGCTCCTGTGACGTCGGCGTCTGCTGGGCTCCTTCCAGGACCTTACGCAACGTCCGGACGTGAGGCGGGGCTTCAGTTCTCGCGCGCTTTCGGAGTCCACGCCCCTCTTCTTCCCGCGCGGCGTCCTCAAGATGGCGTCCAATGGCGGGAAAACTCCACGGATGGCGGGAAGAAGGCAGAAGATGGCGCCGGATGGCGGGAAACTTCACCGATGGCGGGAAGAAGGCTGAAGATGGCGCCGGATGGCGGGAATCTTCACCACAGGTAAGTTTGAAAAGTCTCTTTTTCAGGCACGCAGTACCCGGTGGTTGCGGGCACGAAATCCTGCCGACTACGCCAAAGTTGACGCGCCCCTGGGCCTGTGTCGCGCTGCGTTGCGCACGCGGGAGCTTACCCGGAGCCGGATCTCTTGAGGGTTGTAGTCTCGTGGCGGTGACCCGGTCCGTGCCCAGGGAGTCAAACTGAGCGGCGATGTATCAGCGGTAGATGTTGTACGACTACGCCACCCGTTGAATGCAGCTATGGAGCTGCCGCTGCAGGACAGTCCGCTGAGGCCGGTGGATGGATGGTGCAGCGTAGATGGTATAACCCCCAACGGGAGGGGTATGGCCTCAGGGCAGCAGATGTGGATGATGGGGGTAGCAGGAACCACTCGGAGACGGTACGGTGTAGTTCAGGGTCTTTACTGGTGACAACGATAGACCCTCCCGGAGTACTGGCTAGTGATTGGGGCCTGGTCAGTCCTTGAGCAGATGGGATCTCCCCTGGCCAGGCGGAGTTGTAGGCCTCCCAAACTGACTGTACTCTTCTGGCTACCTTGCTAGAAGCGGGTATAAGTAGCCCACGTCCCTGAGTGTACCGTGTGGTGCTCACCCGTATGGCCGGTGACTCGGGGCCTTCTAATGGCTTCCGCTCCACGATGGCGGTGCTGGTCCCACGCGTGTGACCGTGCCTTCGGGCTTCTTGGCCAGAGGACCTGAAATCCCCTGCCTGACGGATTCTGCTGCTGGGTAGGAGTTAGTCCCCACAGCCTCGGACTCCAGGTCCGGTAAGAAATCTTCTCAGTCAGGGCGAGCTCTGCAGCTGCCAGCCCCTGACTCTTTGTAACACTGCTCCCACAGAGCTCCTGCTGTTTCTACTCTCCTTGACTGACTAACCCTGCTTCAGCCCCGGGTTTATATAGGGGAAGTTCTTCCCCTCCCAAGACTGGGCAGGAGGTGTGGCATGCACAGGATCCCTGACCAAAGGACCTCCCACCTGCTCTCAGACATAACATTACATTACTGTGGAAACCAGACCCCTGGGGTGCCACACATCTATCTATATAATTGTCTTATCCCGTCTGTCTGTCTGTCTGTCTTTCTGTCTGTCTGTCTGTCTGTCCTGGAAATCCCGGGTCCCTGATTGGTCCGGCCGCGGCCAATCAGCAACGTGGCATTTCAGAAAAACATGGCGGCCATTAGCGGCTCATGTGTGGCACGGAGGTCAGCGGCGATGCAGCCGGGAGATGCAGCCGGCTGCTCGCAGCATAAGTCCCCCGACCGCAGGCGCCGCTGACCTACATGCGGCTATCGTCGGAAGATCAGCGGCTACGGCCGCTTATCTCCCGAGGACAAGTGTGACGCCCCTCCCCTCCTCTCCCCTCCGTTCCTTTCCCCTCCTCTCCCCTCCTCTCCCCTCCCCTCTCCTCCCATCCCTCCCCCCGCTCGATCAGGACCCTGGCACCCGGAGTCATACTTACCCCTCCCTGTGCCTGCGCAGCAGCTCCTGTGTCTTCCGCTGCAGCTCTGTGAAGTCTCAGGTCAGAGGGCTCGGTCTTTACACCGCGCTCTCTCCTGACCGGTCACAGTGCACAGCGTGAAGATGCCGGCTACGCTGGAGTCCAGAGAAGCAGTGAGGTGAGTATTGGATTTTTTTTTGTATGGGGCCATAGGGGACCTGCATGGGGCACTATGGGGAGAGGTGACATCCTGCATGGGGTATTATATAGGGGGGATGTGACATCTTGCATGGGGCACTATAGTGGGATATGACTTCCTGCATGGGGCATTATATAGGGGGGATGTGACATCCTGCATGGGGTATTATATACGGGGGATGTGACATCCTGCATGGGGTATTATATGCATGGGGTATTATATATGGGGGATGTGACTTCCTGCATGGGGCATTATAAAGGAGGGTCGGGAGACATATGCTAGAATACCCGATGCGTTAGAATCGGGCCACCATCTAGTACTGTATAAATACCTCTGCAAATGTTGGGTGCATCCAGCATCATGTCCACAGGTAATGACTGATTAAAATCAAAGTCCTTTATTATTCCATGTTAAAATTAGAGATTAAAAACATCTTTGAAAAATATTGCAAAAAATATTCAAGCCCAATGTTTTTCTAGTTTATTGCAGAATCTTGTACATGCTGTTTATTCCTTAGTTGTAATTTGGCTAATTTACTGCCATTCTTAAAGCTGTTTTCACTCTGTATCTTTTATTTCCTTTTATCATATATGCTGTGTTAAATGGATCCACAGATTCATATTCATAGGACAAAAGGAAATTCACCTTTAGTTCAGCTTTATACATCAGCGTTTACATCTATTTGGCTGTATGAAATGCAGTGGCATCCAGTAAAGAAATTAATGGCACAATATACTTTTTTTCACAATGGAATCGTATGAGTATCAGATGTCATTTTTTGGCCGCTGAGGAAGCAGGATCCCCATGCTTAAGATACGAACATGGCCAAGTGTTAAATAGGTGATATCCCACCCCTTAAAGGCTATGTCTGTCAACAAAGTGTTGTCAGATTCCAGTAGCAACTGATAGAATTAAACCTTTTTGCTGTTATATACAGTGGAGAAAATAAGTATTTGATATACTGCCGATTTTGCATGTTTTCCCACCTACAAACAATGGAGAGATCTGTAATTATTATCGTAGATACATTTCAACTGTGAGAGACACAATCTTAAAAAAAATCACATCGCATGATTTTTACATAATTAATTAGCATTTTATTGCATGAAATAAATATTTGATACAATAGAAAAATAGAACTTAATATTTGGTACAGGAACTTTTGTTTGCAATTATAGGGGTCAGACATTTCCTGTAGTTCTTGACCAAGTTTGCACACGCTGCAGCAGGGATTTTGGCCCACTCCTCCATACAGATCTTCTCCAGATCTTTCAGGTTTCAGGGCTGTCGCTGGGCAACATTGAGTTTCAGCTCCCTCCAAATATTTTCTATTGGGTTCAGGTCTGGAGATTGGGTAGGCCACTCCAGGACCTTGAAATGATTCTTATGGAGCCACTCCTTAGTTGCTCTGGCTGTGTGTTTCGGGTTATTGCCATGCTGGAAGACCCAGCCATGACTCATCTTCAATGCTCTTACTGAGGGAAGGAGATTGTTGGGCAAAATTTCGTGATACATAACCCCATCCATCCTCCCTTCAATACGGTGCAGTCATCCAGTCCCCTTTTCAGAAAAGCACCTCCAAAGTATTATGTTTCCCCCACAATGCTTCACGGTTGGGATGGTGTTCTTGGGATTGTACTCATCCTTCTCCTTCCTCCAAACACGGTGAGTGGAGTTGATACCAAAACGTTTTATTTTGGTCTTATCTGACCACATGACCTTCTCCCATGCCTCCTCTGGATTATCCAGATGGTCACTGGTTAACTTCAAATGTGTCTGGACATGTGCTGGCGTGAGTTGGGGGACCTCCCATGCCCTGAAGGATTTTAATCCATGACGGCGTAGTGTGTTACTAATGGTAATGTAATTCCTGACCTTTCTCAGAATCATCCTTACACCACAAGGCGAGATCATGCATGGAGCCCCAGAAGATTGACAATCATCTTGTGTTTCTTCCATTTTCTAATAATAGTGCCAACAGTTGTTGCCTTCTCACCAAGCTGCTTGCCTATTGTCCTATAGCCCATTCCAGCTTTGTGACCAGCTTTGTGCAGGTCTACAATTTTGTCCCTGGAGTCATCAGACAGCTCTTTGGTCTTGGCCATGGTGGAGAGGTTAGAGTGTAATTGATTGAGTGTGTGGATTGGTGTCTTTTATACAGGTAAGGAGTTCAAACAGGTGCAATTAATACAGGTAATGAGTTCAGAGTAGAAGGGCTTCTTAAAGAAAAACTAACAGGCCTGTTTTAGTCAGAATTCTTGCTGGTTGGTAGGTGATCAAATACTTATTTCATGCAATAAAATGCAATTTAATTATTTAAAAATCATACAATGTGATTGTCAGGACTCAATTTCAGCAGCTGTTGTGCACCAGGCGGCAGCTCTTCCTCTGAGCTATTCAGCTCGCTGGACAGTTCCTGGCGAACCCAGATTCTAGTACCTATGTTGTTCCTGAGTGGCTCCACCTTTTGCTGTTCCTGATTGTTCCATCAGGAAATCACAGGATGAAGCCAACCTATATAAACCTGGCCTGGTACCTAATTCCTTGCCAGATTATTGTGCTCCCAGCCTTTAGTCAAGCGCTCACTTCACCTGCTGCCTCATACAAGATTATACTTCTGTTCCTGTGTACTGTATTCTGCTGGCTTTTGCTGACTACACAACCTGCTAAATCCATCAAGACTACAGTGGATACGGAAAGTATTCAGATCCCTTTACATTTTTCACTCTTTGTTTCATTCATTGCAGCCATTTGGTAAATTCTAAAAAGTTAATTTTTTTTCTCATTAAAGTACACTCTGCACCCCATCTTGACTAAAAAAAACCCAGAAATGTAGAAATTTTTGCAAATTTATTAAAAATGAAAAACTGAAATATCACATGATCATAAGTATTCAGACCCTTCGCTCAGTATTGAGTAGAAGCACCCTTTTGAGCTAGTACAGCCATGGGTCTTCTTGGGAATGATGCAACAAGTTTTTCACAGATGGATTTGGGGATCCTCTGCCATTCTTCTTTGCAGATCGTTTCTAGTTCCGTCAGGTTGGATGGTGAACGTTGGTGGACAGCCATTTTCAGGTCTCTCCAGAGATGCTCAATTGGGTTTAGGTCAGGGCTCTGGCTGGGCCAGTCAAGAATGGTCACAGAGTTGTTCTGAAGCCACTACTTTGTTATTTTAACTGTGTGCTTAGGGTCATTGTCTTGTTGGAAGGTGAACCTTCGGCCAAGTCTGAGGTCCAGAGCACTCTGGAAGAGATTTTCATCCAGGATATCTCTGTACTTGGCCAGATTCATGTTTCTTTCAATTGCAACCAGTCGTCCTGTCCCTGCAGCTGAAAAACAACCCCATAGCATGATGCTGCCACCACCATGTTTCACTATTGGGATTGTATCGAGCAGGTGATGAGCAGTGCCTGGTTTTCTCCACACATACCACTTAGAATTATCACCAAAAAGTTCTATCTTTGTCTCATCAGACCAGAGAATCTTATTTCTCATAGTCTGGGAGTCCGTCATGTGTTTTTGAGCAAACTCTATGAGAGCTTTCATATGTCGTGCACTGAGCAGAGGCTTCTGTCGGGCCACTCTGCCACAAAGGCCCAACTGGTGGAGGGCTGCAGTGATAGTTGACTTTGTGGAACTTTCTCCCATCTCCCTACTGCATCTCTGGAGCTCAGCCACAGTGATATTGGGTTCTTCTTTACCTCTCTCACCGAGTCTCTTCTCCCACAATTGCTCAGTTTGGCTGGACGGCCAAGACTAGGAAGACTTCTGGTGGTCCCAAACTTCTTCGATTTAAGGATTATGAGGTCCACTGTGCTCTTAGGAACCTTGAGTAATGTTGAAATTCTTTTGTAACCTTGTCCAGATCTGTGCCTTGCCACAATTCTGTCTCTGAGCTCCTTGGGCAGTTTCTTTGAGCTCATGATTCTCATTTGGTCTGACATGCACTGTGAGCTGTGAGGTCTTATGTAGACAGGTGTGTGCCTTTCCAAATCAGGTCCTATCAATTTAATTAAACACGGCTGAACTCCAATGAAGGAGTAGAACCATCTCAAGAAGGATCACAAGGAAATGGACAGCATGTGATTTAAATATGAGTGTCTGAGCAAAGGGTCTGAATACTTATGACCATGTGATTTATCAGTTTTTCTTTTTTAATAAATTTTCAGAAATTTCTACATTTCTGTTTTTTTTCAGTCAAGATGGGGTGCAGAGGGTACTTTAATGAGAAAAAAATGAACTTTTTATAATTTAGCAAATGGCTGCAATGAAACAAAGAGTGAAAAATTTAAAGGGATCTGAATATTTTCCGTACCCACTGTATACTGCTGTTCCTGTGTACCGACTTTTGGCTTTTTCTAATGATGCTACCTGCCATTGCTGCCCCTAGTTGTTGCAATATCACTACTCCAATCCAGGTCAGTTCCTAACAGTGATTTTCTGGTTTTTAATTTTAGATTCTGTCTCTCCCAGTTGAACAGTAAAAAAAAATTACAGACCTCTCCATTCTTTGTAGGTGGTAAAACTTGAAAAATCGGCAGTGTATCAAATACTTATATTCCTCACTGTAGTTTGCAACCCATGACCTATGTAAGATAACTAATGCAATGTATTTGCAAAGTCGAAGTTTTCAGGTAAATTTTGTTTAGTGTTGTAGCAATTATCAAACATAATTGTCCATCAGTTTACCTTGAATCAACTTTACGTCACTTTGATTAACTAACACAGTGGCCTTTTCAATCTATATATCACGTACCCCTTTCTATTTAATTAGGATAAAATTGGGGGTGGGTGGTTAAGGAGATTCAACACCTGAAAAAAGTTTTTTTTCGTGTGTGTATCTTTAGAAAGGGCAACTTGTCCTTTAGGTTTTATCCTGCTCAGATGGGGATATCATACAGTTGATGTCACCGTGATACTTTCCAATACATATTTTAGCAGCATGATGAAAGCTACTGAATAGAGAGGCCTTCGTGCAGATTTCTTTAGGCCTGATTGTCATCTGCAAGCCTGATACTAAGCCATGGGAATAGGGAACGTAAAAGCCTTATGTCCTGATGACATATGATGTTAGAGTACAAAAAAGAAAAAAACTTTCTCTTGCTGCTCTGAGGCAGCTATGCTCTGTCTGGCCTGGGCATGGTGCCAAGCAGACAGGAAAAAGCACAGGCAAGTTAACTAAATTGGTTGAGGACTGTAGGTGTAAATGAGTGTTCTTTCTTGTTTTTGTGCATTTTAGTCATCATGGTTTCCTTTTACTTTAGAGGGATATTTTATGGGCTGTATATCATGAATTAAATATTTTAGTAATATATGCCATCTTAGTCAGGCAGAAAAAGTGGTCCTGTGTTTTCCTCCCTATGTAATGGATAGACAACTGTTCTGTATCTACCATAGATTATAATGGAGAGTGATGGTCACCCATACTTGCCAACTATCCTTGACTGTCTATGTTGCTCCTGAAAAATAGAGGAAACCTCCCAGACGAGTTGGTAAATCTGGAAGCTCCTGGAAGGTAGAGGTTGACCATCCTTTTTCATTGTCTTGACATTGAGCCCTGGCGTCCAGAGACACATTCAGAGAGCAGAAAAGGGTCGTAGGTAGATTGATATGGGCATTGTTCCCAATTCTGAGAAGTTGGCAAGTGTGCCATCATCTCTCCACTGCAACCCAGATAAACGTGACACTGCGTACATACTTATGAACATAACTTGACAGAATAGGTCTTACCCTGGAACCCCCCAGACTAAACATGGTAACACTACCAAACTGAGTGAGAACAGCAAGTTTGTGGCAGGGTTTATATAAACATTTTCACTTTTCAGCCTGGGACAGCCCCAAATTTGTTGGGAATGTATGCCGAAAAATTATGACAATCTTGGAAAATTTAGGACAGTTGGCAACTATGTTTGTGACATGTGTACTGTACAGACTTATTTCTGCTGGACATTTAAAGGGTTAATCCCATCTTCATAGATGGGTATTCTTGTATAACGCTTATAAATACAAGCTCTTTTGTAATTTACTGTTTATTAAAAATTGTAGCTGTTTTTGAGATATACACTATTGTATATATGTGGCACCCCAGGGGTCTGGTTGCCACAGTAATAGAAATATTACGTCTGAGAGCAGGTGGGAGGTTTCTCTGGTCAGGAGCCCTTAAGCATGCAACACTTCCTGCCCAGACCTGGGAAGGGAGGAATCTGCCCTTATAAACTGGGTCTGGGGCAGGATTAGTGAGTTGAGTCAGAGCCTGGAGACAGTTCCAGACACAGGAAGAGTTACAGCAGGAGCTCTGTAGGAGCAGTAGCTGAAGACCAGGGGCTGGAGCTGAGCAGAGCTCGCCCTGGCAGAAGAATCTGATAACCGGACACCGGAGTCCGAGGCTGTGGGGACTGATTTCCACCCAGCAGCAGAAACCAGCCGGCAGGGGATTCCAGGTCCTCTGGCCATAGAAGCCCGGAGGCTCAGTCACAAGGAAGGGACCAGCACCGCCATCCAGGAGCGGAGGCTAACAGAAGGCCCCAAGTCACCAGCCATACGGGTGAGAACCACACGGTATACTCAGGGACATGGGCTATTTCTACCCGCTTACAGCAATGTAGCCAGAAAGAGTGCAGATAGACGGGGAGGCCTACAACTCCACCTGGCCAGGGGAACTCCTGTTTGCTCGCAGACTGACCAGGCCCCTTATGCTAGCCAGTACTCCCGGGAGGGTCTGCCTTAATATCACCAGTAAAGACCCTGAACTGCACTGCAAAGACTCTGAGTCGTTCCTGCTCATCGCCGCACCAGCACTACTAGTGCTGGGACGCCCGCGCACCATCACTCCCATCATCCACATTCCCTGCCCTGAGGCCATACTCCTCCCGTGGGGAGTTATCCCATCTTTTGCTGCTCACACCACACCAGCCTCAGCGGACTGCCTCGCAGCGGCGGTACACCCTGACCGCAATCCACGGGTGGCGTAGTCGGACAATTAACCTAAAACCCCTAAAAGACTGCCATCGGCCTGACCACCCTGAGCCACGGGACCGGGTCGCCGCTGCGGAGACTACAACCCCCAGAGACCCGGCTCCGGGTAACCCACACACGTCCACACTAGGCCCAGGGGGCGCGTCAGCTTTGGCGTAGTCGGCAGGATTTCGTGCCCGCAACCACCGGGTACTGCGCGCCTTCAAAAGACTGTCATACCTGCCGTGGTGAAGGTTCCCGCCATCCGGAGTCGTTTCCCGCCATCTTCAAAAGTTTCCCGCCATCTTCAAAAGTTTCCCGCCATCCGCAGTCGTTTTCCTGCCATCGGACGCCATCTTCGGGACGCCGCGCGGGAAGAAGAGGGGTGTGGACGCCGAAAGCGCGCGAGACCCGAAGCTCCGTCCCATGCATCGACGCTGCGCAAGGTCCTGGAAGGGAGAGAGAGCGACGCTGACGTCACCAGAGCGCAACGCAAGGTCCTCCACCCTGACGATCGTCTGCGGAGCAGCGGCCTACGGAGAAGAAGCAACAGAAGGTAGGCCACACTTAACTAGGGGGGAGGAAGATGACGGATACGGAGGGACCCTCGACCACCAGCATGGCCGCTGCCGCAGTAATGCCATTTACAATGCCCTATATCCCCGGAGCAGCCTGGCTGCCCCAGTACTCAGGGGAGTCGCATACCCTAAGCGACTTTAAAGAGAGACTGTACAGCCTGTTTAAGGTATACCCCCTGACAGAAGGACAAAAAGTGAGCATATTGGTAGGCCAGCTAACCGGGGCAGCCCAACGTGAAGTAAAGTCCTGGTCAGTCCGGGACAAGGAGACTGTAAAAGAAATCTTAACCCGTCTGAGGGACACTTTTGATACCCGTACCTCAGCAGAGATCAAAATGAAATTCTATGGGTGCAAGCAGCGGGCCCAAGACAGTATAAGAGACTATGCTTTGAATTTGCAAGAGGCCCTGGGAGCCATTAAACAGGCAGACCCTGACAGTGTACGGAATGCAGATGAACTGTTAACTGAGCAATTCATTGAGGGTCTGCTGTCCAACGCCCACCGAACCCAGTTACGTGCAATGGCCTTGCAGAACCCTGGTTTAGACTTAGCAAAGTTCAAAGACAGGGCCATCCGGGTGCTCCGAGAATCGGCACCGGGTAGCGCTGTAACCCACCGGCGTCCTGCTATTACCTATCACTAGGAGGCGGCGCCCTTGTCTACAGAGTCTGTAGAAGCTGGTGCGCAGGCTTTGGATACCAACCCGGCTACAGACCTGCACCATCAGGTCCAAGAGTTAACCAAAAGCGTAGCCGCGCTAACCAGAACTGTGCAGTCTTTACAGGTTTCCCCTCCAGGGAAGATCCAACTGGCATCCGGACCGTGGCGCCGACAGAGGAGGATCCCAACGTCCAGTGGAAGACCTAGCGACAGATACAACGAGGATGGACAACCCATCTGCCGCCGCTGCAATCAACCCGGACACATGGCAAGGTACTGTCATTTAAACGGGCACAACCTGGAGTAGAGGACCAACCCCCAAGCATAAGATCATCAGGCCCATCGAACTGGCGTGATAAATACGTAGGGGGACGTCCGGTCTTGCCTGTGGTACTGGATGGCATTCCTATGAGTGCCCTACTGGACACTGGGTCACAAGTGACTACCATCCCGTACGTGCTCTTTAAGTGGTACTGGAATGACTCGGACATAACCCGCTACCCAGATGACGACCTGAGTATCATCGCCAGCAATGGTCAGCCCGTGCCGCAGGTGGGATTCAAGGAGGTGACCATTAAGGTCGGTAAAGTCGAACTGGCGGCACAAGGACTGATTATTGTGGACATAGACCGTCATGAGAGCCACCCTAGAATAACCTTGGGAACTAACGTGATTGAAAATTGTCTTGCAGAGGTGATTCTCATTTTACAGCAGGTTGCCAAGAACGCCAGTTCCAGCCAGCAGCGTGTGCTCCAAAAAGAGATCCGGGCACTGATGAAGCGGCAACAAGTGGAACTATCTGGTGGTGAGATAGGTAGCGTGAGAATGTGTGACCCGTTCCCTATTGCCATGCCCCCGAAAAGTGAGATGATGATCTGGTGCCGGGCAGCTATTGGTCTAAGAGTTAGAGACTACCAAGCAATGGTAGAACCCGTCTACTCAGACAGTAGGCCCACCATTTTGACAGCACGGGGGGTGGCCGATGTACACCATGGGAGGGTGCCCGTCGCATCATAAATATCGGGGAGAGAGAAGTATACCTGCCCCGGTATGCCACGCTAGCCAAATTGTTCACCATAAACCAAAATTCTGTAAAGGCCGTAGAACCCTTGCCTCCATCTCAACAAGAGGAAAGTAACGGCTCTAAGAAACAAATGGAGGACTGGTGTCAGCAACTGCATTTGGGTACTGACTCCACTCCCTCACACCAAAAACAGGGAGTCTACCGGGTGGTTCAGGAGTATGAAAGAGTCTTTAGTAAACACCCGCTAGACTTCGGGCGAGTAAAGGGGGTAGAGCATCACATCCCCACAGGAGACCATCCACCCATAAAGGAAAGATACCGACCTGTACCCCCTGCACACTATCAGCATGCAAAAGGGATGTTGTGGGACATGAAGGAGGCTGGGGTAATCAGGGACAGCTGTAGCCCCTGGGCAGCTCCACTAGTTCTAGTGAAAAAGAAGGACAACACAATGAGAATGTGTGTAGACTACAGAAAGGTCAACCGTATCACACACAAAGATGCGTACCCGTTACCTAGAATAGAAGAATCTTTAGCTGCATTAAAATCTGCTAACTTCTTCTCCACTTTGGATCTTACTAGCGGGTACTGGCAGGTTCCTGTAGCAGAGGCGGACAAGGAGAAGACTGCATTCACCACCCCGATAGGTCTCAGCGAATTCAATTGTATGCCGTTCGGGCTCTGCAACGCACCAGGAACCTTCCAGCGGTTGATGGAATGCTGTCTGGGACACCGGAACTTCGAGACAGTCCTGTTATACCTGGACGATATCATCGTTTATTCCAAAACCTACGAGGACCATCTGAAACACCTGGCAGAAGTGTTTGACGCCCTGGCAAGCTACGGCCTAAAGGTGAAACCCTCCAAGTGTCACCTCCTGAAACCAAAGGTGCAGTACCTGGGACACGTGGTGAGTGCTGACGGAGTGGCTCCCGACCCCGATAAGATCACCGTGATTAAGGACTGGCCAAGACCCTCCAGCATAAAGGAAGTGTGGCAGTTCCTCGGGTTGGTAGGCTACTACCGAAGATTCATTCCCGGTTTCACCAAAATGGCAGCCCCTATGCAGGACCTCCTGATTGGCCAATCCAGGAGGGCCAAAAACCAGAAGCCGCCCTTCAGATTGGAAAAGCTGGAAGAGGAGTCCTTCTGCCAGCTGAAGATGGCCCTCACGGGGGATGAAATCCTGGCGTACCCTGACTACAGCCAGCCCTTTATCTTCCACACGGACGCGAGCAACATCGGGCTAGGAGCCGTACTGTCCCAGATCCAGCAGGGGAAAGAACGGGTAATCGCTTACGCCAGCCGAAAGCTACGGCCCATAGAGAGAAACACTGAGAATTATAGCTCATTCAAGCTAGAGTTCCTGGCAGTGGTGTGGGCAGTGACCGAACGTTTCAAGCATTACCTTGCCTCTTCCAAGTTCACCGTGTACACGGATAACAACCCGTTGACACACCTGGACACTGCAAGACTTGGTGCCTTGGAGCAGAGATGGATGGCCCGCCTGTCCAACTACGAATTCACCATCAAATACTGGGCGGGACGCTCAAATGCCAACGCGGATGCCCTGTCCAGAATGCCAAACTTACCAGACGTAGGGGAAGATCCAGAAGAAGTGGAAGAAGTCGAACTCCCTGCGTTCCACTGTCATGGGATTACCCTGTATTCCCACCGTGTAAGGGACAGGCGCTCTGCCACGTTCAATCCCTTACCCCACTACAGCTGGGCGGAGACATAAGACAGTGATCCCGCAGTCCGTCTGGTGAAGGAAATGCTGACACAGGCTGATGCCCGTCTTGACCCAGACGCTCCGGAGGAGACCAAGCAACTGTGGAAGGAGAAAAGCAGGCTGTTTCTTTACAAGGAGAAGCTGTGCCGGAGAATGGTCAACTCTATAACACATGAGCTGACCTGGCAGGTAGTGGTCCCAAGACGAGACGTGGCTATGGTTCTGGAGGCGTACCACGACGGAGCAGGACACTTCGGATGGAAAGTGTTGCGTGAACGGCTCTACTGGGTAGACATGAGAGGAGCCATCGAGAGGTGGTGCAGAGACTGTGTACCCGTGCAACCTAAGAAGAAAGGACCGTGCCAGCCAGAAGAGTCCCCTGCAGCCCATCATCACCAGGCAGCCATTGGAACTGGTAGCCCTGGACCATGTGAAACTGGCTCCAAGCTAATCTGGGTACGTCTACGCCCTTACCATCGTAGATCACTACTCCCGGTTCCTGGTGGTGGTCCCTGTCAAGGACTTAACGGCCCAAACAGCAGCCAGAGCCTTCCAGCTGCACTTCTGCCATCCACACGGATATCCGGAGCCAGTGCTGATGGACCAAGGACCAGCCTTCGAAGCGGAGGTCTTCCAAGAGTTCTGCAATCTGTATGGCTGCAGGAAGATAAGAACAACGCCGTATCACCCTCAGACTAACGGACTATGTGAGAAAATGAACCAGGTGGTGATGGACTTGCTGAAAACGTTGCCCCTGGAGGAACGCAGTCTGTGGCCTGAAAAACTGCCTGATTTGGTGGACTTGTACAATCACATCCCCGTAGGCTCCACCAACTGTACCCCGGCTTACCTAATGAGAGCAAGACCTGGTAAGCTGCCTATTGACCTGGATATGGGAGTCCTGACACCTGAGGACACCTCGGCAGAAGCAGACTGGGATACAGAACGGCAGCAGCAGCATCGGAAAGTACAGGAGAGCGTCGAGCGGAGTCTGTCTCAAGCAAGAGAAAGGCAAGAGAAGGCTTATAACCAGTATGCTCCCGCTGTTCCCCTGGTACCTGGAGAGCAGGTCTTGAAGAGAAAGAGACGGCTCCACAAGTTGGATGACCAGTGGGAGAAGGACCCGTACACCGTACTGCCCTCAAGTCATGAGAACCCAAAAGTATGTGTCATCAGTAAGGATGGAGGAGAGACCACGGCCATTGTCTCCAGAGACCACCTGAAGAAGTGTTCCGAACAGCTGCAAAGCCCTAAAGAAGATCAAGAAAACACTCAACCCGCAGAGGAAAGGGAAGAAATGATCAGTACCGTACTCGGAGACTTTCCCCGGTCCTGGACTCAGATCAACAATGCAGTCGTGGTACCCGTCCTCACCTTTCTCCAGCCAGCCCCTCAAGGGCCTACAGAAGAACAGGTAGTGTCAGAAGAGCATCCGGCCCAGGAGGCAGAAGAATCCATACCAGCAGCCCAGGAGAATCAACCCTCTGCTAGTAGTGAGCCTGCCGTGCCCCTAGTAAGCCAAAGAGTACGCAGAAAGCTGCCATACCTACCCGCAACACCTCCTACACCCTGTAGTGCAGAACCAGATAGTGGGTTACGTAGGACCACCAGGAGCACTAGAGGACAAATGCCCGCTCGCTGGAGAATCTAAACTGTAATATATATTTACCTGTACATACGTAAATGTTGAAAATGGTTTATGTTTGTTGCCTGGTTACTAATTATGTTTCTCTAGTTACCCTTCAGGTTTATTTGGACTGACAGGTTATGGACGCTGAATAAACGGAACTACATGTAGATAGTTGCACCTTGGTGCCTCTTGCGAAGATGGCCGCAGAAGAGAAAAACTGTCTGGCGTGGCCCAAAGTATCTAGCCTCAGCCTTGCAGCCACGCCCAGGGCCAACGCTTGGGGTTTGCTTTGGACAGGTCCCCTACTCTGTGCCAAGACTTCACCTTGTTGGGTGATATGGACACCTGGTTACGGACACGCCGTGACCTCTAAAGACTAAAGCTTCTTGTATATATGTTATAGTATTATTGTTTATACCCTGTATTTGTGTTTTCTTAAAAATGTGTTTAGTCCCGGAGTACTAAAATTCACTAGGGGGGAATGTGGCACCCCAGGGGTCTGGTTGCCACAGTAATAGAAATATTACGTCTGAGAGCAGGTGGGAGGTTTCTCTGGTCAGGAGCCCTTAAGCATGCAACACTTCCTGCCCAGACCTGGGAGGGGAGGAATCTGCCCTTATAAACTGGGTCTGGGGCGGGATTAGTGAGTTGAGTCAGAGCCTGGAGACAGTTCCAGACACAGGGAGAGTTACAGCAGGAGCTCTGTAGGAGCAGTAGCTGAAGACCAGGGGCTGGAGCTGAGCAGAGCTCGCCCTGGCAGAAGAATCTGATAACCGGACACCGGAGTCCGAGGCTGTGGGGACTGATATCCACCCAGCAGCAGAAACCAGCCGGCAGGGGATTCCAGGTCCTCTGGCCATAGAAGCCCGGAGGCTCAGTCACAAGGAAGGGACCAGCACCGCCATCCAGGAGCGGAGGCTATCAGAAGGCCCCAAGTCACCAGCCATACGGGTGAGAACCACACGGTATACTCAGGGACATGGGCTATTTCTACCCGCTTACAGCAATGTAGCCAGAAAGAGTGCAGATAGACGGGGAGGCCTACAACTCCACCTGGCCAGGGGAACTCCTGTTTGCTCGCAGACTGACCAGGCCCCTTATGCTAGCCAGTACTCCCGGGAGGGTCTGCCTTAATATCACCAGTAAAGACCCTGAACTGCACTGCAAAGACTCTGAGTCGTTCCTGCTCATCGCCGCACCAGCACTACTAGTGCTGGGACGCCCGTGCACCATCACTCCCATCATCCACGTTCCCTGCCCTGAGGCCATACTCCTCTCGTGGGGAGTTATCCCATCTTTTGCTGCGCACACCACACCAGCCTCAGCGGACTGCCTCGCAGCGGCGGTACACCCTGACCGCAATCCACGGGTGGCGTAGTCGGACAATTAACCTAAAACCCCTAAAAGACTGCCATCGGCCTGACCACCCTGAGCCATGGGACCGGGTCGCCGCCGCGGAGACTACAACTCCCAGAGACCCGGCTCCGGGTAACCCACACACGTCCACACTAGGCCCAGGGGGCGCGTCATATAGCTGGCTCCCTAAGACACTGACCACTACTGCTGTTTAGTAGCAGTGGCCAAACATGCACCCTGCTTACAAGCTGTTTTCTTTTGAGCTTGTTAGCACAGCTTTGAAGCTGGCACAGATCGCTGGAGTACACTGTTATCTCCTAATCCCGGCCATCTTCAGTGCAGTGCTTACAAGCTGGACAGCAATGGTGGTCGGTCTCCTAGGTAATGTTCTGTAAGCAAAAGAAAAGAGAAATGTTAAAGAGGTTGTCCACTACTTTTACATTGATGACCGAGCTGCTCTGTCTGTCTGAGGCTTGGTACTGCTCATCCACCTCCTATTCCAAACAATAGCCGCCGCCAACACCGATAACAGTTAATTGGCGGGGGTGCCAGGTGTCGGACCTCGGCCGATCAGTCATTGATGACCTATCCTAAGGATAGGTTGTCAGTGTAAAAGTAGTAGACAACCTCTTTAATTTCTTAAGAATGATTATAACTTTTAAAAAAAGTTAAGTGCAAAAGTGCAAGCACTATCCAACAACACTCCTCTATGAAGATGGGAATAACCCTTTAGTGGAAGCATGGTGCTTTACTACAGTAACAATGGCCATAACTATGAGAGTTGTGCCTTGGATTTGTAACCTGTACACCCCTCATGGCTTTGGTAAAGTAGGTTATGATTCTGATGCTTAGTAATGTCTCTGACACATTCTTGTCATTGCTTTAGCTTTTCAGTGCAGTTTATTTGTGAATCCAGGCCTTCAGTCAGTTGTTTTACTTAGCTTTTATGGTTTTATCTACTTTTGTAGCTATAGTTGTATAGGTCTCCTTATGACATTTTCTGTGGACGCCTGAGCCTTTGTGGTGATTATTTTCCAGGCTGAATTTTTATTTTACCTCTCCAGTGGGGTCTTATTTTTTTGGTCCACCTCACATAGGTCAGACAACGTGTCCTGAATTTGGAAATAACTCTCTGGAAAACAGCTCCTGGTGTCTCTAGGTTACTATTACATTAAGGTTTTACTTTCTTTGCAGGTTCCCTTGCAAAACTCCAGCACCTCTTTATTAGATCAAAGGCCAAATTCTGGGAGAGTGAGTTGTCTGAAGCATCTGGATTTATGTTCTGTGTTTTCAAGACTTTGGGATTTGTCTATAGCTCAAGTTTAGGAGATCTTGGTAGCTCTTGATTTGTGCCTATGCTTGTTGAGAATTACTACAGAACTACCTGAAGGGAATCAATTATGAATGCAGAGTTGTCACACAGATCTATACGCGTGCAAGAGAACATACTGACCAATGATGTCGATGCCTACAGCAGTAGAGATTAGAACGGACACTAAATTCTTAGCAAATGCTCCACTTACCTACTATTAAAATTGCAAAAACTTTGCAGGGTGCCTTCACACACAGTATTTGTTGCCGTTTTCTTTTTTTTGTGTTTTACAATTTTTTTTGCGAAATGTTGCCCTGTAATAGGGAAATGTCAAAAGCACTGCAAACGGCATGTTTTTTCCTGTAGTATGTTAACTCGCATTTATTCTGTCAGTCACTTTTTTTTAAAGATAAAAAAACAGCATGTTGTATGTATGAGGTTTTTTTTTTCAAGCAGTTTGTGGCATTTTTTTTCCAATTGACTATTATTGTCTTTCTTTATCTTTAATGTGTGGCCCTTTAAATTATTTAAAGGGCCGTTTGAGACCACCAGAATATGTCAGGTTGACCACCACTGGTTTTATGATCACAATGAATCGACAATGCTGATTGGTCAGTCATGTAAAAACATCTATTATTCCTTGTAATCATCCATTTCATACCAATAAGATGAGGATGTTTTTCAGTAGGATGACTGACAGCATATTCAGAAATTTATCTTTCTCATGATCGCTATTTTATCTCACATCTCTCCAGACCTGAAAACCTTCCCAATCATTTACATACAAATGTGCGAATATTAACAGCTTGTCTTGTAAAGGTGCACTTTTATAAGCTGACAGATTTAGGTTTAGTGGTCCTTTAATTTATGAATATCCTGATCTGTCCTACATGTCAGACATACTGTATAAAGCTCCTGCGGCCTGGTAAAAATCCCTTAGGGGGTCCTATGAACCGCCACATATCGTTATGTACAATGGTTTCACAAGATATACATATATTATAGTTGAGAAGTTATTAAAGGGGTATCTAATATGGAAAAAGGGTTTTTTAACTTTCTAGAAACTGTGCCACTTCTGTCAATATTCTGTAACTAGCAATGCTGGTTTGCCCCATTCACTTGCTGCAACCCAGTTTTCTGATTGCAGGCAGCCCCCTTTAATGGTTTTCTGTACCCTAACCCTCATTTACAGTTGTCAAATATATATCCATCACAGTATGTGCATTAGAAAGTAACATCAACATTAAACTAATGTTTTAAAACTTGTCTAATTGCTTTCGATAAATGTTTGCTCTGATTTTTGCCCTGAAAAACAATGTGAACATTTGGAATTACCTGGATTTCCACATTGCTTACAAAATATGGCCTGACTGTTATCTAAGTAACAACTATCGACAAACACAATCTAACTAAGCTTATAACAAAAACAGTCGTACTTTTCATATCTATTATTGAGCACATATGAAAAACTAAGTGAACATCTATGGTAATGATGGCTTCTCCAAGCATCAATTGGTAACAGGTGTTTCAAGTAAGGATGTGATATTGGAAGTGGGCTCTGATGCTTTGCCTATTAAAGGTAATCTGTCAGCAGGTTTTTGTTATATAATCTGGGCACAGCATGAGGTAGGGGCTGAGCCACTGATTTCAAGGATGTGTCACTTATTAGGCTGTGTGCTGTTGTTTCAGCACAATGAATGTTTTACCAGCAGGAGATTATCACTGCTCAGACATGTGCCAACCACACCCCCACTGCTGATTATCAGCTTACTATCAATATACACTGTACACAGAATGAATAGAATGCTAATCAGGGGTGTAGGGGGGCTCAGCTTTTTGAGCTCTGCTACATCTTCTGCAAAGAAAATTCTTATTGCTGCACAACTTCTGCACCCAGTAAACTAAGGGACACATTGCTGTAATCAGGGTCTGTTTCCCTACATTATGCTGTTCTCAGATGACATAGCAAAAACCTGGTGACAGATTCCCTTTAAATAAAGCCCCCATGATAACAGGCAGAACAGCACAGGTGCAAAATACTGACAATCAACCACTCACACCCCTGCCGTCCATAAGGGGGTGGCTGTTTAGTGATATAAATGCATACAGTGAAGACTTGTATAAGATGCCAGGCATACGTCATACTGATCCGTATAGTGCATGCCTGCTTACAACGTAATATTATTGATGCCCATACTATTAGATCAGGCAGGTTGCCCAACACTATATAAGTACACCCCAATTACCCTCACCAACATTACAGGGCCTGGAATTGTCCTGCAAAGATGAAAAATACATGAGGTACTAGTTAATATTTTGGCCAAAATACGCAAGCTCGTAACTGGCATCTAGGGTCCTCATTGTCTTGCAAATCCATACAATAAAATTAAAAGCAATTCCCAGAAAAGACATAAAATCCAAAAAGTATCACAGAAAAAAAGCACATATACTTATCAATACCTGGTCACAATACTATTGTACTGCAGAATGCAGCTGGTCCCCATGATAAAAGACAGAGGCAGCACAGGTGCAAAATACTTAGGAACAACCCCCTCACATACCTATCCTTCAAGTCAAAGAATGTTGATTAGTATTATAAATTCATACTGATAAGACTTGTATAAGGTGCCAGTCACACAAATACATGTAGTGTACCATGCCGGCTTATGGCCTATTAGCTATGCCCAATTTTAGTGTGAACAATGCCTCTAGGAAAATAACCATCAAAAGGCCTCAGAAGATGTATTATAGAAAATGCATAAAGCTAAAAATGGTGTCAAAAGCATAGCTAAAGTCCTTGGTGTAGATCAATCCAGATCAATCCATGGTTAGAGAAATTGTTTACAGATAAGGAAAAATCAGGACTGTTGCTATTTTCTCTAGGAATGGGTGTCCGTTTTTAATAATACTTGAAGAGCACAATGTCTTATTCCCAACAGTATCTGCAACCTAAGGATAAAAGATGCAGATAGAATGGTGTCAGCTCCATGTTTCACCATTCAGTCTGTGAGTCTGAGTCTCAGCACAGCAGGCACTATGAGGTCACAAGATCGCGCCTGCTGCACAGGAACTCCCTCCAGTTACTGCACAGAGTGTAGCAGCACATCAGGGGGACAGGGAATGGTGAATTTTTTTTTGTAGATTTTGTCAGTCATGACTTGTGGAAGACACTATGAGGCATCATAAAGTGTGGGGGGCTGTGGGGGCCATTAAACTGTGTGGAGGGAGTGTGGGGGAATCATACTATGTGGGGAGCTATGTGGGCCATCATAGTGTATGGAAGGAGCTGTGGGGGATATCATGTTTTATGTGCGGTTATTGGGCCATCATATTGTGTGGTAGGTACTGGGAGTATTGTGTGTGGGGGATCATACTGTGTGGGAACCATCATACTATGTGGGGAGCTATGGGAGCCATCATAGCGTGCATAAGGAGCTGGGGGGGACAACATATTGTGCGTGTGGTTATAGGGCCATCTTACTGTGTGGGGGTCACTGGGGGCATCATATTGTGTGTGGGGGATAATACTGTGTGGCAGGGGGCCTTCATACTGTGTGGGAGAAATGTTGATCAAGGTACATCTATACTTATAAATACTTGAGGCTTAATATCAGGAACAGTATAATTTACTGATTTTTATAAAAAATGTATAAAAGCAGTTAATGTTATGGTTTTGATTAGCTGCTACAGGTAAGAATACACATTATGATGAGCCCAAAGAAAAAATGGTCCGCTCGTGCCAGGTCAGTGGCGAGGTTCCGACCCCCGGGGTCTCTATCTATAGTGACCTGGCTATTTTTACCTTTATAAATGTTATAATAAGCCCTATCATAACATGTATTAGCATTAACAGCCAGTCATCATACTTAGTTATGCTGAATATTAAGTGATAACAATTATTATAAAATAATAATGACAATAATTAAGCAAAATTAAGTTTGACATGTTGGTTTGGCTTTCCACAACAATCATCATGGTCACTCATATGAACCCTTGGAAAAATATATTGCCCACGACTGTTGTAGAGATGCTGTAGCATGACCTGAAGAGGGATCTGCCTACCAGGTATCCCAGAAGTATTAATCAACAACCAAATTACATTTATAAGAAGGATTGGTCCTGAATACTGCCTCAATGGTGTGAAAATGTGATATGTATCATGGTGGCGGTAGTTACTGCTAAAGAAGGATCTACAAGTTATTAAATTTGAAGGATCGCTTAGCTTTACTCACCGCACTTTGAATATTTACTCAATTGGCTCAATAAAAGGCGTGAATAGTACAACAGTTTTTTTTTTATTCGTTTAATTTGTGTTCCTCTATAATTGCGATTGGGAAAGTATCAGACTGCATTTTTTAGTAACCATTCAGAAATACAAGTCATTTCAAAGGGTTCTTTTACTTTTTCCTTGAAGTGGTGCATTATACTGTAAGCATACATACTGTACCTTACAGGGTGTTTGCACTATTCCCGAATATGCTACACCTGTGCCTCCCTCTGCACAGAGCTGCATACTCTCTTTCATCCTTTAGGGGGCACTGCTCTGCTTCATATATAACAGTCAGGATGCACAGACCAACCTCTCACAAGTTAGATTCCCTGCTGCCTTTCTGCCTTGCCTCAGCAGCTTTCACCCTTTCTCGTAATCTTCTTCTTTCCAGCTCTCTCTCTCTCCTGTCCCTGTCCGACACTGCAGCTGCTTCTCTCTCTTCTTCCCACTTTAATCCTCTTCTCTTTAAGTATTCACATTTACCTGCTCCCCCTCCTCTTCTCTGTCCTACCCCTCTTCTTATCTCTCTCATACAATTCCCTTTCCACTCTATTCTTAATCATTGCTTTCTCCACTGTTCTGTCACATAATATCCATTCACTTTTTTGTGTCACACATTTCTTCCATCTCTTGCAGTTTCTTCTCATTCCTGCCAGGGATCCATTCTCCTTTTTTACTTTATTTGCATATTATTTCCTGCAAGTTCTATCAAGTTCTCACCTTTCTTTATATTTGATCGCTTTCTTCTTACTTTTGTCTCTTTTTATCCCTCCTAGTTTTGCTCACCCTCTGCTTTTATTTTGTTCTTGCTCTTCTAGTCTGCAATTTTCTTTTACCACATTACTTGTGGTGACTTCTACAAGGCTATCTATACCCCTTCTTTTCTGGAGGGGCCATCTTGCCTCTCCACCACAACATTCGGCACCATAGCTCCCCCCAGCCGCGCAACCCCCCGTCCCTTGGCCCCATTTGGCCTTGGGAGGAAGACATTGGTGGCTGTGGCTATTGGCGTGGTGATGGTTCTGATATTGGTCATCCTAATTCCAGTGTTGGTCAACTCAGTGGGCTCCGATGGCCACTATGAAATGTTGGGCACCTGCCGGATGGTATGCGACCCCTATCTCAGCAAAGCAGGGGCAACCACCACTAGTACCAGCATCAGAGCCGGGACTGGAGCCGAACCATTGAGTGACAGAGGACAACAAGCTCCATCAACTTTAGTTCAAGGTCCTCAGGGAAAAGCTGGACGTCCTGGTAAACCAGGTCCACCTGGAGAGCCTGGGCTACCAGGTCCACCAGGTCCACAAGGACCACCAGGAGAACGAGGAGAACCAGGAAAACCTGGACCACCGGGCTTGACAGGAGGAGGTGTGAATGGAGCCATAAGTACAGCAACATACACTACCATTCCCCGTGTGGCCTTCTATGCTGGTCTGAAGAACCCCCATGAGGGTTATGAAGTCCTCAAATTTGATGACGTGGTCACCAACCTTGGGAACAACTACGATGCAGCAAGTGGGAGGTTCAGCTGCACAGTACCGGGCACTTACTTCTTTACCTACCATGTCCTAATGAGAGGTGGAGACGGCACCAGTATGTGGGCGGACCTCTGCAAAAATGGCCAGGTGAGTGTGCAGCAATGGATTGTTTTTAGTTTTATTTCAAAATTGTAATTGTATTAAGATAAATAGATAATATAAAAAATATAAACTTGATAGAATCAAATTAATGTCGCAAAGTTTTAAAAATCTCAGATTGCTATTTCTTTTCTGCAAAGCCATATATTGTATATATTTTTTTATTGAATTCACAAAGTCACTATTAATAAAAAAAACTTGTAAAAATGGGCAAAATAATACTGATACGGAAACTTAAAAAATTTCAGTTTTCATAAATAGTAAAAATATTTTCCATCCTTTAGAATTTATACCATAAGGCAATCATTTCTGAATAAGAAGCACAATATAAAATGAACACCGCACTGTGTATTTGTCACACTAGAGGCTTTTTCTCTTCACTTTCCTTCCACTGGGAACTTGTAAAAACTGAAAATATTCATATGAACTCTGCACTAAGCTGTGTATGTTCTGCAGGGTTATATGAGGTTTTCTGTATTAAACTTCCAAAGTAAATTAAATGATGGATATTGTAAAGAATTTTGTGAGAGAAAGAAAAGAAAACATCAAGGAGAGCAGAAAGATATTTAAAGATCCCTAATGGGTTATTTTCACTAGAATTTCCTTCTATTCTAGAAGTTCGGCACAATCTTCACTTGAGAAGCTTCCTGATTGGCACTATCAGAATTAATTAGCATGAAAAAAACAAGCTACCCTAGAGGGAAAATGAGTAATGTAGATTAACGAAGTCGGCCATGAACTACACGGGGCAGCTACATTGTGGCCGTCATACTGTATTAAAGGTTCTTGTTCTGCGGTCCCCGTAAGCTTACATGTTCTTATTATCCTATTCCTATTACTATCCAAACATTGACTGATGCAGATTTTTTTTAGGAGAAAGAACAATGGTCACAATGGTGACTTATTAAATAGAACGCCTTAGGGACAGCGCTTATCCCGTCTCCAAAGTTTAAACGTTAAATCACCCGCAGACAAGGGTGAGATAGCTCAATGGAGCAGGGAAAATGAGTTTACCCAGAGGAAGTGAAAAACTAGCTGAAAGGTAGACAGTTAGCACATGGTTGGAAATACATGGCAGGAAAGAAATCTCGCCTAGAGAAGAAGGGAGGTAAATTATCTAGAAAATATGTGGTCAAGAACTCTTGAGGAGTAGTCAAGAACATCTTAGATTTTCTGCAGATTAATCATGAGATATTTTGAGGGTGACAAGGAAGAAGATTAGACTGAGTATATAATGCTGTAGCCCTCAAAGAAGTTGGAGCAGAGGACAAGAAAAAGACAATACTCCAAATCTTGGTAGCTTGAGAAAAGTTTGTGAACATTTTGAAAATTGACAGTTAGTCATCAAATGTAGGACATTATGAAGATCAAACTATCTACAAACAGTAGTTTGAGAAGACACACGTAGATGTTTAGAAGTTCCAGTGGATGATTCTAGTTCTTGAAGACAGGGAACATGATTATCGAGGTTAGAAAGAGACCTGGTCCAGAGGACAATTCTCAGTTCCAGACAATTTTTCTTTTTTTAATTTTTTTTTTTACATTTTTCAAAAGTTTTCATGTAACCATCTATCACTGTAATATATAACATTCATTTGTGCTTCGGACAGTCATTTTTTCAACAATTACATTGGTAGTCACATCATGGAATGAAAAAATTATGACATCTGTCTAATCCAATCATGGTAAAAAAGAAAATCAAAAACATGAAAAATGTGTGGCCACTACCAAAATTTAAGGAGATTTTAGAATTTAAAAGACAGAAATATTAAAAAATAATCATTAAAATAACACTATATTTAGAGGAAATAAGTCTGTTATTGTACCATAAAATGTAGACACCAGAAGAACAAAATAAATGTAAAATTCACGAAAAAGAAAGTATAGAACAGTCAACTCTTATATCTTCCATCCCCCAATGCAATGTTCACAATGATATAAAAGCCACCTTCCCATAGGAGAAGGACTGATATTCTATTATGGTTTGGACATTGTTGTGTTTACAATGAGGTGAATAAATTCCCATTTGCACTTCTTCTCCCGATCAGTACTTTGTTACAAAGAAAACAAAAAAATGCAAATGATGCTAGTTCAAAGAACACTAAAATACAAGGACAGAACTTGTACATGAAAGGAACAGAGTGGTAAGTAGAGACATCTAACAGGGATACAAAGAGATCCATTCCTAAGACACGGACTAGTCAAAAGTAGGGCAAAATATTTAAAGCTGATGAGTTGAAGGAATTATTACTGAAGATATTATGCATCAAGAAAGAACAAGATCGTCTAAGAAAAGGAATGAATATAGAGGCAACACTGTCTATAGTGAAAAAGTAAAAGAAGCAAATGATTAATTAAAAGCAGATGCAAGAAATACTAAATTAGTGATGCAGTTAACCTCAAATGGAAGGGTAATGGAGGATTTGAGAAGCTTGGATTATAGTGAAGGTCAAGTTGGAAAGAAAAATAGTCCAATATGGAGCAGCAAATAGCCAGTGAAATTCTCAAACAACATGGAGTAATAATATATTAAATGACAGGACAGAATACCTTGGTGAATGACCATGAGATCCAACCATTGAAGAATAGAGTCTAGCGAGGGGCAAGAATGGCTGTATTACAAATGGAATTGGCACCTAAGCCTCTAAGAGAAACATAAAGCTAAAATAGGCAGATATTATCTACTGAAGGGATTGGAGAGACAACCCAGTAAGGAACCAGCCTGGTTGTTTAGTCTATGTTAAGACTAGAATGAGCCAATATGGGCCAAATGAAGAACTACTTATGTTGAATCCAAAGAGCTATAATGTTTGGGTTAGAAATACTTTGGAAGACATCTAGTCAAGTTAGGGCAATTCAAGACTGTACTATCCTAGTATGTACTAAGATAAGGAGAGATAGTGTGGGTAAATGAGAGGTAGTATGTGTAAAGAGGACAAGTCCAATAGCTATCCACTGAATAAAGCAAACATCGATGGTAAATTAGGAAGTTATCAAATGTAACAATGCTGGCCTTAATCAGATGACTGTTCTGATAATTCATGAATTAGATAATCCACATTTACATATAAATATATAATGTACAGTAAGTAACAACAATGTGGACTGGCCTCAATAGCTTTTTAGTGGTTCAGCTCATTATTGGGTCTGATGGAACTGACCATGTTGCCGATTTGTACATATTGATTCTCACCAAAGAAAATTTCCATGGGACTAGGATGGGGATAAGACTAAAGAGATTCTTAGAGGGTGCATCAATATAATGTGAGGTTCAACAAGGTCAATCAACGTGAAGCAGGGATATCTTAGAGGCGAGTTCACTGTTGGATAGCCTAGAACTGGTGAAACTCAGTTGAATGAGGTGACAAGGTGACAAGCAGAGGCACAATGATGGTAATTACAACATATATAAGCATTGACTAACCACAGAAAACCTTTGACCAGTAACATTCTTACCACAGATGGTACATCCAATAGACCAGGTAGCTACAAAAATATAACATTGTACATCATGTACACATTGATCCCCCACAGTACCTATTACTTAAGTGATATCTTATGTAGATCTCATTTATTTGAATGTCAGGAGGGTGTTCTGCTTTTAGAAACATAGGCTTAACAGGAATGAAGCGCCAGTGACAGCGCACTAGTAAAGCTGTGCTCATTCTATACTGTGGGAGAGCCATAGAAAATCACATTGTTGCTATTGGTAACCGAATACAAAAAAAGTGCAAAAGTTCAATATAAAAAATCTACAAGAGCAGATAATATTTAGAAAAATAGATAATAGCCCATATGTCACATAATATGTACAAAAATGCATGTGTCTATTTCTATAGTTTTAATTGCCATGCCATTTGTTATGTTTGTGCAAAGATACATATATAGATATCAGATAGATGTGAGATACATAAAGACAGATAGATAATAGACAGACAGATAGATAGCAGTACCAATCAAATAAAGTGCAGATGCAAGTCAGAGTCTACACTACTGCATATATACAGTAAAAAATGGCAGTGCTCCAATCTAAAAAAGTGAAAAATTGCATTTATTCCAAGCCTGTTTACATGGCTTGGAATAAATAAAATGTTTCACTTTTTTGAAATGGGAGTACTGACATTTTTATTTTACAAATTAGATAGATAAATAGATAAATTGATTAATATTAGAAAGGTAGTAATAATTTAGGTTAGGGATCCATATTGACATGGGTTCACCAATGAGACACTGTATGATCACAGCATAAAACCCAACTCACGAACGTCAATCACAAAATATCAGACACTGTCACAATTCACAATGGTGGCAATTAATGCCATTTTCCCATGTTGGTAGTCACTTTTTTTTTCTTACTGGTGAAGATTTAGGCAATTGAGTTACTTGTGATTTTACTCTGATTAAAAAGAAAAGATTCTATAAAAAATGATGAAAAGTAAGTATATGTAGACAAATATATACATTACTTCACCAAGTCCTACTCTTACGGTATCCTATTGTTACTATAATACCGGCATTATTAAGCTATACCTTAAATAAGAATCATGTATATGGAAGGTACTGGCCAGTTTTGGATGTAATCTATAATAGCCAAGTCATGGAAAGCTTGTATTGCCATGTTTGAGCCATGCAAGACAATAATGCCAACCCCTGAGCCACAGCGCCAGCTAGAATCTGTTTTAATGACAGAAGATATAAGATATACTGCTGTAAAGAAAGGTTGGAAGTAATAGGCTTCTGTCTGCTAATAGAATTGTGATCTCTAAACCCCTGTAAATTCGGCTTCCCACCAATAATTCTCAATTTATCCTGCTTGTTCCCTGGAGAATGGTAGCAAAAAATCCATAAGCAGCAGCATAACAATTATTCCAGCAAGAATGGAAAACAAAAAGAAAAGTCCTGGAACTAAAGAGAAGTGAGAGAATCCAGGAAATACTTCTTTAGGTTTCATTATTCACGATGCAAAATAATAAAATCCTAAAATCCAGCAACAAGAGTTCCTTAGAGAAAAGTGAAGTATGAGACTCCCCAAAGCTGCTCATGATTCAGTATCTATTTAAGTGGAACAACTTTTCTAAAGATGAAATTAAATTTTGGTGATGTGCAATTAATCAAAAATGACAATGTGTATAGTAGCATATATATATATATATATATATATATATATATATAAACTTGTGACTCACTGAAATTTCATAACAGTAGTCCAGAAAATACATATTTTAATTATTAGTGATTTTATTATTATTTTACATAAAAAAAACAAATGAAAATGATCTAGAAATGCTAATAGTTTGACACAGAACTGTATGATAAAAATAATGCGTGATTAAAAAAATAACTATCATTAAAATAGTTTATCACATGCTAGCGATATATGCTGGAGCTGTGTTTTTGGTGGTTCTCTACCCATACAAGTAAGTTTTATAAAATTCTATGAAAGGCTAAAAATCTAGACCATTTAATAATTTTGCCATTCATCAGGTTTCCAATGATTTTTTGGCTTACATCACAGGATACTGATCTACAGTACTATCTGTCTGTCTATCACCCATCTGATATCTATTTCTTATTCAATATTTATATTGAATGCTCTAAATCAACTATATCTAAGGGAAAATATAGCGATCTTCCTTTAATCTGGCATCTGATAATAGAACAATTCTGCTAAATTGCAATTTGTCTCAGTAAAAAAGTGAGTGATTGTCTTGCAGTCGAAACACAGATATAATGCAATTAGTGTACTCCTTTGGTTAAATAATAGTTAGTAACAGATTTTGTATTAACTTTTTTTTTCTTTCTTGATTAACTATTAAAAGATAGTTTTATCTACATTTCTATAAAAGTATAATTATCCAGAAAGTTTGATAATCTGGTATCAGGTCGGATGATATTTTTCAGCACAATTTATTCTGATTATCCATGTAAAAGTAACTTATGAATTATTGCAATTTTCATATTCACCATTAGATGTCAGTACAACCAGCAATCCATTTAGAACATCTCACTTTACAGCCTGCAGTGAAACTGAATATTTCAATTGAACTAACACTTATAGATTTAAGTTGGTGTTTATTGAGAAATAACAGTCTGTAGCTGTCTGTTAGTAGAAATGTAACTTCTCATATGAGTATTTAAATGAACATCATTTTATGTTTTACATTGTAAGACAAATGGTGATTAAATATTCTATTTCACAGCTCCCACAATCTCCTTCAACTGTCTTTTCTCACCATTCACAAAAAACTCAAACCACTGAAGTAGTGTTGATGGTTTGCAGCAGCTGTCAAGCATTCTCGAGCGTTATCTTCCGTGGTGATAAACACTTTCACTTATTTAAGATGGAAGGAATTACTGTCATTAAACAAACGAAGAAGGCAACAAGTAGAAAATGTATTTACATTTACAGTGAAGGAATAAGTATTTGATCCCTTGCTGTTTTGGTAAGTTTGCCCACTGACAAAGACATGAACAGTCTATAATTTTAAGGGTAGGTCAATTTTAACATTGAGCAATAGAATATCCAAAAAAAATCAAGAAAATCACATTGTATAAATTAGATAAATTTATTTGCATTTTGCAGTGCGAAATAAGTATTTGATCCCCTACAAACCATTATGAGTTTTGGCTCCTACAGACCAGTTAGACGCTCCTAATCAACTTGTTACCTGCATTAAAGACAGCTGTCTTACATAGTCACCTGTATAAAAGACTCCTGTCCACAGACTCAATCAATCAGTCGGACTCTAAACTCTACAACATGGGCAAGACCAAAGAGCTTTCTAAGGATGTCAGGGACAAGATCATAGACCTGCACAAAGCTGGAATGGGCTACAAAACCATAAGTAAAATGCTGGGTGAGAAGGAGACAACTGTTGGTGCAATAGTAAGAAAATGGAAGAAATCCAAAATGACTGTCAATCGACATCGATCTGGGGCACCATGCAAAATCTCACCTCGTGGGGTATCCTTGATCATGATGAAGGTGAGAGATCAGCCTAAAACTACATGGGGGGAACTTGTTAATGATCTCCAGGCAGCTGGGACCACAGTCACCAAGAAAACCATTGGTGACACATTACGCCTTAAAGGTTTAAAATCCTGCCGTGCCCGCAAGGTCCCCCTGCTCAAGGCACATGTGCAGGCCCCTCTGAAGTTTGCCAGTGAACACCTGGATGATTCTGTGAGTTATTGGGAGAAGGTGCTGTGGTCAGATGAGACAAAAATTGAGCTCTTTGGCATTAGCTCAACTCGCCGTGTTTGGAGGAAGAGAAATGCTGCCTATGACCCAAAGAACACTGTCCCCACTGTCCAGCATGGAGGTGGAAATATTATATTTTGGGGGTGTTTCTCTGCTAAGGGCACAGGACTACTTCACCGCATCAATGGGAGAATGGATGGAGCCATGTACAGTAAAACTCTGAGTGACAACCTTCTTCCCTCCGCCAGGACATTAAAAATGGGTCGTGGCTGGGTCTTCCAGCAAGACAATGACCCCAATCATACAGCCAAGGCAACAAAGGAGTGGCTCAAAAAAAGAAGCACATTAAGGTCATGGAGTGGCCTAGCCAGTCTCCAGACCTTAATCCCATAGAAAACTTATGGAGGAAGTTGAAGCTCCGAGTTGCCAAGCGACAGCCTCAAAATCTTAATGATTTAGAGATGATATGCAAAGACGAATGGACCAAAATTCCTCCTGATATGTGCGCAACCCTCATCATCAACTACGAAAAAGTCTGACTGCTGTGCTTGCCAACAAGGGTTTTGCCACCAAGTATTAAGTGTTGTTTGCCAGAGGAATCAAATACTTATTTCTTGCTGAAAAATGCAAATACATTTATCTAATTTATACAATGTGATTTTCTTGATTTTTTTGGGATATTCTATCTCTCAATGTTAAAATTAACCTACCCTTAAAATTATAGATTGTTCATGTCTTTGTCAGTGAGCAAACTTACAAAAACAACAAGGGATCAAATAATTATTTCCTTCACTGTACCACTTTAAAGGGGTTCTCCAGGAATAGAAAAAAACATAAAGAAAATGCCACTTTAAATAAATTACTAAATACCTTTAATTAGCTAATCAGGTTCTTTTTTTATTTAGGGTGGTAATTACTTTCGTACATTAAAATTATCACCATCTTGCTACACTGAAAGAAACCTGTCCTAGACTGTAGGAGAAGGGCTTGTGAGTTAGTACAGTAGGAAGCTCCTTCCCTTACTTCATTTGTAGGTAGATGTGTTCTCATTGAATATCCTGATCTAATACTGGAGATACCAAGAGTGCTGAAGTAAGAAGAGGCTGCTCAAACTGCTGTCCACCCTCTCTGTCTCATGTAATGCTGGGGGTGCCAGAGTGCTATCCAACCTGTTTTTCTGATCTAGTACTGGAGATATGAGGGATACTGATGTAAGAAGAGACTGTTCACACTGCTGTCCCCCATGTCTAGCTAATCTAATACTTGAGATGTCAGGATGCTGAGGTAAGAAGAGGCCACTCACACTGCTGTCCACCCTGTCTTTCTGATCTAATACTGAAGATACATGGTGTGCTGAGTTAAGAAGAGGCTGCTCGCACTGCTGTACACCCTGTCTAGCTAATCTAATATTTGAGATGTAAGGATGCTGAGGTTAGAAGAGGCCGCTCACACTGCTGTCCACCCTTTCTTTCTGATCTAATACGGGAGATACCAGGCTGCTGAGGTAATGCTGTTCACCCCATTTTTCTGATCTAATACTGGCAATCCCAGGGATGTTGAGGTAAGAAGAGGCTGCTCATACTACTGTGGACCCTGTCTATGATCTGATACTCAAGATATCAGGGGTGCTGAGGTAAGAAGAAGCTGCCCACACTGGTGTCCACCCTGCCTATATGATCTAATACTGAACATACTAGGGGTGCTGAGGTAAGAAGAGGTCAATCCCACTACTGTCCACCATGTCTTTCTGATCTTATACTGGAGATGCCAGGAGTGTTGAGGTAAGAAGAGGCTGCTCACTCTACTGTCGAACCTGTCTATATGATCTAAAAATGAAGATACCAGGGAGCAGAGGTAAGAAGAAGCTGCTCACATTGCCGTCTACCCTGTCTTTCTGAATGCTGAGCATCTGCATAAACCTGGAGATCACCTATACCATTTACAGTCAAGCTATCTTGAGGTCACAGCAGCGGAGCCTCCTACTGTAAATGCTTACAGGCACCTGTCCTGTAACAATCTAGGGCAGATATCTGTTCTAGACAACAGTCTTTAAATTTATTATAGTTATTACCTATACAAGTGTGATTCAATTCCTTCTTTCCTCACTGCTTACATTGTACAAATAACCCTACCATACAAAGCCTAAATGTAGCCAATATGATGCACAAATAACAATGCCATAACTGCACTGTGCAAAACTGATATACACTGTGTTCCAAATTATTATGCAAATAATATTTTCTCAGATTTTCCCAAATTACCTATATGAATTTCAGTCATTGTAATTTTCCAGTCAAATAATTATTAGAGTACAATTGAAAGGTTTTTGTACAAACTGCCTATGATAACAGTATATTTTTAAAAAAATAAAAAACTCAAACTGCACTCAAAATGCATGTTCCAAATTATTATGCACAGCAGAGTTTTCAACCTTTTCATTTTAATAAAGAACAAAAAAATGGTCATTTTTGAAATTATAAGCATTAGCAGGTTATTACAAACTGAAATCAAACAGTTTTCAACTCAAAACTTTATTCTAGGTGATGTTACATTTGCACATAGGACCCCTTGTTCGAAAGGAGCTTCTGAACTCTCTCGTCCATTGAATTTATCAGGTTTTGGATGGTTTCTGCTTCAATTGTTTTGCATGAGGACAGAACACATCTGCATCTCTGGCTGCTATGAGCATAAAAGGGGACAAACTTATGGTGTGGCCCCCATGCTCCCCTGACCTCAACCCCATTGAGAACCTCTGGAGCATCATCAAAAGGAGTGTCTATGATGGCGGGAGGCAGTTCACATCTAAGCAACAGCTCTGGGAGGGTATTCTGTCCTCATGCAAAACAATTGAAGCAGAAACCATCCAAAACCTGACAAATTCAATGGACGAGAGAGTTCAGAAGCTCCTTTCGAACAAGGGGTCCTATGTAGTGTTGAGCCACCCCCGTAGTGTTCGGGTTCGGTTCGTCGAACACCGGGATGTTCGAGGAATTGTTCGTCGAACTGTTCGTCGAACACCTTAGAACACCGTCGAACACCGTTAAAACCAATGGCAGGCAAACAAAAACACATAGAAACACATAGAAAACACCTTCAAAGGTGTCCAAAAGCTGACAAACTGCTCAGAAGACGCTTTCTTTAAAAAAGCCGGCCGGCAATTCAGCAGCGGCATACACCGGTACCCGACAATTTAGACAAGAAGGAATAGAGCCTCACACATAGATTAGATAGATAGAAACATGTCAGTCACATATATATGAAGTACAGTGACAGTGTTGCTTACTGTACTTGTCATTTAGTGTAAAGGATTTATTAAAAAATATAATAGTGTTTTCATGCACTGTCTCTTTAAAAAAGCCGGCCGGCAATTCAGCATCTGTACCCGACAATTTATAACAGACAGAATAGAGCTTCACACATAGATTAGATAGATAGAAACATGTCAGTCACATATATATGAAGTACAGTGATAGTGTTGGTTACTGTACTTGTCATTTAGTATTAAAATAAAGGATTTATTATTAAAAAAAATTGGCGTGGGGTTCCCCTTAATTTTAGTCTCTAGCGGAAGTTAAGCAGACAGCTGGGGCAGATGTTTGAAGCCTGGGAAGGGGGTAATACCCACGGAGCTTCCCAGGCTACTAATATGAGCCCCCAGCTGAATACATAGCCTTTACTAGCTATTAAAATGGGGGACCCCCCCAAAAAAATGACGTGGGGTCCCCCCTAATTTAATAGCTAGCAAAGGCTAGGCAGACAGCTGGGGGCTGATATTAATAGCCCAGGAAGGGAGCCATGAATATTGGCCCCCTCCCAGGCTAGAAACACCAGCCGTCAGCCGCCCCAGAAATGGCGCATTCATAGGATGCGCCAATTCTGGCACTTAGCCTCGCTCTTCCACGCTGCCCTGTAGCGGTGGCAGGGGGTAATAGGGCTGGGGTTGATGTCAGCTTATAATGCCAGCTGACATCAAGCCCAGGTTAGTAATGGAGAGGCGTCTATAAGACACCCCCATTACTAACCCCATAGTCAAAGTTAAAAGAAAACACAAACACCCAGAATAAAGTCCTTTAATTGAAATAAAGACACAATCCTTTATTGTTCTAAATTAAACCATACCTACCATCACGCCCATTCCAGCTGAAGCCAACGATCTCCTGTAATAAAAGAAAAATAATAAAGCAACATCATCCTTACGTTTCCATGGTTCCCACGACAGCTTCAGCTCTGCTACATCGAGATGACAGGCTGGACCGCAGCAGAACGCTGCCATCCAGCCTGTCATCCCGCAGACACTGAGAAGCGCAGGCATGCTTGCGCTCTGCAGTGTCTGGCTGTGACGGCATAAAGATGAGACGAGTTCATGTCCAATGAACTCGGCGCACCTCATGCACGTCACTGACAGCGTGGGAAAATTCTCAAGCTGAAGCGCTGAGTGCAGGAGAATTCTACCATGCTGTCAGTGACGTGCATAAGGTGAGCTCATGTCCAATGAACTCAGCTCACCTCCTGCACGTCACTGACAGCGTGGGAGAATTCTCCTGCACTCAGCGCTTCAGCGTGAGAATTCTCCCACGCTGAAGCGCTGAGTGCAGGAGAATTTTCCCACGCTGTCAGTGACGTGCATAAGGTGAGCTCATGTCCAATGAACTCAGCTCACCTCCTGCACGTCACTGACAGCGTGGGAGAATTCTCCTGCACTCAGCGCTTCAGTGTGAGAATTCTCCCACGCTGAAGCGCTGAGTGCAGGAGAATTTTCCCACGCTGTCAGTGACGTGCATGAGGTGAGCCGAGTTCATTGGACATTAACTCGGCTCATCTGGATGCCCTCACAGAGAGACACTGTGGAGCGCAAGCAAGCCTGCGCTTCTCAGTGTCTGCGGGATGACAGGCTGGATGGCAGCGTTCTGCTGCGGTCCAGCCTGTCATCTCGATGTAGCAGAGCTGAAGCTGTCATGGGAACCATGGAAAGGTAAGGATGATGTTGCTTTATTATTTTTCTTTTATTTCAGGAGATCGTTGGCTTCAGCTGGAATGGGCGTGACGGTAAGTATGGTTTAATTTAGAACAATAAAGAATTGTGTGTTTATTTCAATTAAAGGACTTTTTTCTGGGTGTTGTGTTTTTTTTAAATACTTTACTAGAAATTCATGGTGGTCATGTCTAATATTGGCGTGACCCCATGAATTTTGGGCTTAGGGCCAGCTGATAATGCCAAGCTGGCCCTAACCCCTTTATTACCCAGTGAGCCACCGCATCAGGGCCCTGGATGAGTTGGGTACAGCGCCAGAAGATGTCGCTTCTATGAACGCGCCATTTTCCGGGGTGGCTGCGGACTGCAATTTGCAGCGGGGGGGGCCCAGAAAGCTTGGGCCTCCCTGCGCTGCGGATTCCAGCCCCCAGCTGCATAGTTGTACCTGGCTGGACACAAAAACAGGGCGAAGCCCCACGTCAATTTTCTTTAAATTATTTCATGAAATAATTAAGAAAAAAAGGGCTTCCCTATATTGTTGTGTCCGGCCAGGTACAAATAGGCAGCTGGTGGTTGGGGGCAGCCCGTTCCTGCCTGCTGCACCTGACTGGACACAAATATAGTGCGAAGCCCCACGTCAATTTTTTTTTAATTATTTCATGAATTTCCTGAAATAATTAAAAAAAATTGAAGTGGGGCTTCGCACTATATTTGTGTCCAGCCAGGTACAGCAGGCAGGAACGGGCTGCCCCCAACCATCAGCTGACTATTTGTACCTGGCCGGACACAACAATATAGGGAAGGCCTTTTTTTCTTAATTATTTCATGAATTTCATGAAATAATTAAAAAAAAAATACGTGGGGCTTCGCCCTATTTTTGTGTCCAGCCAGGTACAACTAGGCAGCTGGGGGCTGGAATCTGCAGCGCAGGGAGGCCCAAGCCTTCTGGGCCCCCCCCGCTGCAAATTGCAGTCCACAGCCACCCCGGAAAATGGCGCGTTCATAGAAGCGCCATCTTCTGGCGCTGTACCCAACTCATCCAGGGCCCTGGTGCGGTGGCTCACTGGGTAATAAAGGGGTTAGGGCCAGCTTGGTATTATCAGCTGGCCCCAAGCCCAAAATTCATGGGGTCACGCCAGTATTAGACATGACCGCCATGAATTTCTAGTAAAGTATTTAAAAAAAACACAACACCCAGAATAAAGTCCTTTAATTGAAATAAACACACAATTCTTTATTGTTCTAAATTAAACTATACTTACCATCACGCCCATTCCAGCTGAAGCCAACGATCTCCTGCAATAAAAGAAAAATAATAAACCAACCTCATCCTTACCTTTCCATGGTTCCCACGACAGCTTCAGCTCTGCTACATCGAGATGACAGGCTGGACCGCAGCAGAACGCTGCCATCCAGCCTGTCATCCCACAGACACTGAGAAGCGCAAGCATGCTTGCGCTCCTCAGTGTCTCGCTGTGACGGCATCCGGATGAGCAGAGGTCATGTCCAATGAACTCGGCTCACCTCATGCACGTCACTGACAGCGTGGGAAAATTCTCACGCTGAAGTGCTGAGTGCAGGAGAATTCTCCCATGCTGTCAGTGACGTGCATGAGGTGAGCTCATGTCCAATGAACTCAGCTCACCTCATGCACCTCACTGACAGCGTGGGAAAATTCTCCTGCACTCAGCGCTTCAGCGTGAGAATTCTCCCACGCTGTAAGTGACGTGCATGAGGTGAGCCGAGTTCATTGGACATGACCTCGGCTCATCTTTATGCCGTCACAGAGAGACAATGTGGAGCGCAAGCATGCCTGCTCTTCTCAGTGTCTGCGGGATGACAGGCTGGATGGCGGCGTTCTGCTGCGGTCCAGCCTGTCATCTCGATGTAGCAGAGCTGAAGCTGTCGTGGGAACCATGGAAAGGTAAGGATGAGGCTGCTTTATTATTTTATTTTTATTACAGGAGATCGTTGGCTTCAGCTGGAATGGGCGTGACGGTAAGTATGGTTTAATTTAGAACAATAAAGAATTGTGTCTTTATTTCAATTAAAGGACTTTATTCTGGGTGTTTGTGTTTTTTTTAACTTTGACTATGGGGTTAGTAATGGGGGTGTCTTATAGACGCCTCTCCATTACTAACCTGGGCTTGATGTCAGCTGGCATTATAAGCTGACATCAACCCCAGCCCTATTACCCCCTGCCACCGCACCAGGGCAGCGTGGAAGAGCGAGGCTAAGTGCCAGAATTGGCGCATCCTATGAATGCGCCATTTCTGGGGCGGCTGACGGCTGGTGTTTCTAGCCTGGGAGGGGGCCAATATTCATGGCTCCCTTCCTGGGCTATTAATATCAGCCCCCAGCTGTCTGCCTAGCCTTTGCTAGCTATTAAATTAGGGGGGACCCCACGTCATTTTTTGGGGGGGGTCCCCCATTTTAATAGCTAGTAAAGGCTATGTATTCAGCTGGGGGCTGATATTAGTAGCCTGGGAAGCTCCATGGGTATTACCCCCTTCCCAGGCTTCAAACATCTGCCCCAGCTGTCTGCTTAACCTCCGCTAGAGCCTAAAATTAAGGGGAACCCCACGCCAATTTTTTTAATAATAAATCCTTTATTTTAATACTAAATGACAAGTACAGTAACCAACACTGTCACTGTACTTCATATATATGTGACTGACATGTTTCTATCTATCTAATCTATGTGTGAAGCTCTATTCTGTCTGTTATAAATTGTCGGGTACAGATGCTGAATTGCTGGCCGGCTTTCTTAAAGAGACGGTGCATGAAAACACTATTTTTTTTTTGATAAATCCTTTACACTAAATGACAAGTACAGTAATCAACACTGTCACTGTACTTAATATATATGTGACTGACATGTTTCTATCTATCTAATCTATGTGTGATTCTCTATTCCTTCTATTCTAAATTGTCGGGTACCGCTGCTGAATTGCCGGCCGGCTTTTTTAAAGAGACGGTGCATGAAAACACTATTATTTTTTTTGATAAATCCTTTACGCTAAATGACAAGTACAGTAAGCAGCACTTTCACTGTACTTCGTATATATGTGGCTGACATGTTTATATCTATCTAATCTATGTGTGAAGCTCTATTCTTTCGGTTCTAAATTGTCGGGTACCGGTGTATGCCGCTGCTGAATTGCCGGCTTTTCGTGTTTCACTGTGAGCACAGTTCCCATCGATTTGGGCATTCACTGTAATGCCACAACCACCATGGCTGTGGCATTACAGTGAGTGGCAGACAATCCCTGCATGATTGGTGCTCTAAATAGCGCCAGACATGCAGGACACGCTTTTGGTGCACGAACAGTTATCGAACATAACCTCGAACAGCCGAATTTTTTGCAAATTGTTCGGGTTCGTCGAACAACTTGAACACCGCCCAAAACAGCTCGAATTTGAGATTGGCGAACAGTTCTAGTCGAACACCGCTCATCTCTAGTCCTATGTGCAAATGTAACATCACCTAGAATAAAGTTTTGAGTTGAAAACTGTTTGATTTCAGTTTGTAATAACCTGCTAATGCTTATAATTTCAAAAATGACCATTTTTTTGTTCTTTATTAAAATGAAAAGGTTGAAAACTCTGCTGTGCATAATAATTTGGAACATGCATTTTGAGTGCAGTTTGAGTGTTTTATTTTTTTAAAAATATACTGTTATCATAGGCAGTTTGTACAAAAACCTTTCAATTGTACTCTAATAGTTATTTGATTGGAAAATTACAATGACTGCAATTCATATAGGTAATTTGGGAAAATCTGAGAAAATATTATTTGCATAATAATTTGGAACACAGTGTACATAAAATATTTAATATCAGTGCTATAAAATTCATTGAGGCGCAAACTTCTATTGCAAGGGTAACTGATGTGCCCTGTGTGATGCATAAGTCGCACACTCCTTTGGCTAGCTCTGGATATAATACACTAGCCTTATTTATCTTCATCTGTTTAGGGATGCCGCCTGTTCGCTGCTTAACAGTTTAAGATGATATCCTTGAATACTAATTAATTTACTAACCTTGCACAAATGTGTGATAACCTACAACAGCAATTACCTGCAATAAACCTGGCTGTTTATTTTAGGGGTCGTCAGCGTATTCGTAATTACCGGTTACATCCTCCTTATTTCAGTGTGAGGGTTGATCTGTGTCTCAGCCTGCTCTCAGACAATGTCACTCACACATGGTTCCTGGTACATCAAGTGTTAATTAATCAAAAGGATTTCTGTCAAAAGGCAATGATCCGACTATTTTATTAAAAAATACTAATAGAGAAATGATAGCTGGGGTGGAAATGGCATCACGAGTGCACACTGGAAGAGATTGTGTACCGCACACCACTTAGATGGTTGATTTATGATTCTATCACTGTGGTCTGGACATGGTGGTGTTTTGTGTGAAAATGATTTTTTCCATAATTATTTCTCTTATATAGTTAGGGTGAATTCACACGTAGCAGAATTTTACACCGCTGGTAAATCACTCATACGGATTTTAATGTGGATTCAGATGTGGATATGTTATGGACTTTCTGCTGATTATGTGGATAATGTTCCTCATCCTAGGCCCCTTCCTAGGGTAATGTGCACCCATCTTGGGCCCCTTTGTGGGGTAATGTGCCCCATCCTGGGCCCCTTCCTGGGGTAATGTGCCCCTTCCTGGGGTAGTGTGCCTCATCCTGGGCCACTTTCTGGGGTAGTGTGCCTCATCCTAGGCCTTTTCCTGGGGTAATGTGCCCATTTCTGTGGGGTAATGTGCCTCATCCTAGACCCCTTCTTGAGGTAGTGTGCCTCCACATTAAAAAAAACGATTCTACTCACCTTCCCCTGGTTCCCATGCCGCGCAGCATCCTCTTCTTTACCAGGCGCAGGAGCCGGCAGCTGACGTCGGCATGCACGCTATGGTGCATGACGTCACTGCCATGTGCCCCAGTCACGTGCATGTCAACGCCAGTTGCCGACTCCTGATTGGCCAGCGGCAGTTATTGCAGCGCAGGGAGCTGTCGAGTTCCCTGCGCCGCAATACATTTAATTTCAGCTGAATGTGCGTCTTTCAGTGTGCATAGGCTGCCATTATTCTGCTATTATTCTCGGCAGCACAGGTCCTAGTTACACAGGAATATATGCTGCCTAGAACGATGATTTCCCCCAACGATCGAGCGTTTTGCGCATTCATTAACTGATCAGCAGGCCATTTAGACTGCACAATTATCGTGAGTGTTCTTAGGAGTGCTTGTAGAGTAAATGGACCCTTACTCATCGCTCAGGAAAAACCACTGAGAACTCCAGCAATTGTGAGAACGAAGCTCTGGACCTTGAAAACAGGGCTCTGCTGCGCTGTACTTTTATAGGTGCCGATAGCTTTAGTCCTCCTTTAAATATTCACTAACCTAGAATATACTTAAAGTGATTGCCCAGGATTGCCCCAGACTGTCATTCACGTGAATGGAACTGAGCTTCAATACCAGACACAGTCAGTGGACAAGAGTGGCGCCGTTTTTGAAAAAAAAGAAAACAGTCTCTTTTTCTAATCATTGACAACTTCTTTAAAATATGTACTGATTACAAGCCACCAAAGGAAAGTAGCATAAAAACTACACTGTACGAATGCTACCTAAAATGTGTGAACCAAATCCTGGTATTGATACATTCATCCAGTTTTATACTCCAAGCACAATGAAAGCTGCATTCCTAGGATGTGACTGGAGAATGGGACTTGGCTGAAGACCTAGACTCGGTATACTATGCTGTTTTACCTTAGGACAGACATTTTTTGCACAATGCTTTGTACCAGAGTGGATCAGTATAAGCTCAACTATAAATTGCTGCTGTCCGTGGTCCTGATCTGATTCTATATAATACTAGAGAATAATTTATAGCTAAGTGTAACAATCATTATCCACTTTTAAGTTGATCATTTACTACAGGATAGATGTGTCGTGAAGAGAACACTGCAGGTTTTCAATGTAGTTTTTCTCAGACTCAATAGCTTGTCAATTATCACTGCGCTGCAAAGCGATAGGTAACTATATAACTGCTAATTAGCCCATACTACTCACTGTAGCTCCGACAGCTTATGGCAGACGCCTTGAGAAAATAGCAACAGCTATGAGAAGGTAAGACTTGACAGTGGAGCAAGGTTGCTGCATCACAGTCAGCTTATGTGCACCTGATTGTGGCTCCGCAGGTATGGTGCAGGCTATTTTATTGGGGTATTCTCTTGGGGGATGCAGAAATGTGCTAAATAAAATATGATACATTTTTGCAAATTTTTGCACACTTCAAAGAGCATTACAATCATTTTGATATTGGCCATTAATTACATACAGTACAGACCAAAAGTTTGGACACACCTTCTCATTTAAAGATTTTTCTGTATTTTCATGACTATGAAAATTGTACATTCACACTGAAGGCATCAAAACTATGAATTAACACATGTGGAATTATATACTTAACAAAAAAGTGTGAAGCAACTGAAAATTTGTCTTATATTCTAGGTTCTTCAAAGTAGCCACCTTTTGCTTTGATGACTGCTTTGCACACTCTTGGCATTCTCTTGATGAGCTTCAAGAGGTAGTCACCGGAAATGGTCTTCCAATAATCTTGAAGGAGTTCCCAGGGATGCTTAGCACTTGTTGGTCCTTTTGCCTTCACTCTGCAGTCCAGCTCACCCCAAACCATCTCGATTGGGTTCAGGTCTGGTGACTGTAGAGGCCAGGTCAACTGGCGTAGCACCCCATCACTCTCCTTCTTGGTCAAATAGCCCTTACACAGCCTGGAGGTGTGTTTTGGGTCATTGTCCTGTTGAAAAATAAATGATGGTCCAACTAAACGCAAACCGGATGGACTAGCATGCCGCTGCAAGATGCTGTGGTAGCCATGCTGGTTCAGTATGCCATCAATTTTGAATATATCCCCAACAGTATCACTTGCAAAGCACACCCACACCATCACACCTCCTCCTCCATGCTTCACGGTGGGAACCAGGCATATAGAGTCCATCCGTTCACCTTTTCTGCATCGCACAAAGACACGGTGGTTGGAACCAAAGAACTCAAATTTGTACTCATCAGACCAAAGCACAGCTTTCCACTGGTCTAATGTCCATTCCTTGTGTTCTTTAGCCCAAACAAGTCTCTTCTGCTTGTTGCCTGTCCTTAGCAGTGTTTCCTAGCAGCTATTTTACCATGAAGGCCTGCTGCACAAAGTCTCCTCTTAACAGTTGTTGAAGAGATGTGTCTGCTGCTAGAACTCTGTGTGGCATTGACCTGGTCTCTAATCTGAGCTGCTGTTAACCTGCGATTTCTGAGGCTGGTGACTCGGATAAACTTATCCTCAGAAGCAGAGGTGACTCTTGGTCTTCCTTTCCTGGGGCGGTCCTCATGTGAGCCAGTTTCTTTGTAGCGCTTGATGGTTTTTGCAACTGCACTTGGGAACACTTTCAAAGTTTTCCCAATTTTTCGGACTGACTGACCTTCATTTCTTAAAGTAATGATGGCCACTCGTTTTTCTTTACTTAGCTGCTTTTTACTTGCCATAATACAAATTCTAACTGTCTATTCAGTAGGACTATCAGCTGTGTATCCACCTGACTTCTGCACAACACAACTGATGGTCCCAACCCCATTTATAAGGCAAGAAATCCCACTTATTAAACCTGACAGGGCACACATGTGAAGTGAAAACCATTTCCAGTGACTACCTCTTGAAGCTCATCAAGAGAATGCCAAGAGTGTGCAAAGCAGTCATCAAAGCAAAAGGTGGCTACTTTGAAGAACCTAGAACATAAGACATATTTTCAGTTATTTCACACTTTTTTGTTAAGTATATAATTCCACATGTGTTAATTCATAGTTTTGATGCCTTCAGTGTGAATGTACAATTTTCATAGTCATGAAAAAACAGAAAAATCTTTAAATGAGAAGGTGTGTCCAAACTTTTGGTCTGTACTGTATATCAGTCATAGTACATTATAAATGAAACAGCAAGTAGGGTTGTAGCTACCAGTATAGATGTCATAACAAATTCTGTATGGAACCCAATAGCTGAGAAACTTAAATGGTTTGTCTAAACTTTTAGATTGAAACCAGTCAGCTGGTGAGTGCTGTTTTCTGGCAACCGAAACAAATCTGTGGCCGGCTAAATAATACCTCTGTAGGGATAATAGCATGTCCCCATGCTTGCCAAGTCTCCCAGAACATCCAAGAGGCTCCTGGAAAATGCTGCAGAAGACTCATAAGAGTTGGCAAATCTCCAAGGCGCCACAAAAGCCTCACACCAAGCAGCAGTTTCTGTGGTTGACACTTCGATGCTTCACAACCCATCACTTAGCCCTGATGTCCAGGTGTACAATAAGGAGGCAGAAGTAAGGTTCTGGAAAGGGGATTAGCCTGTCATATGGATCATGGTTAATAAAAATAAAAGACACTAACAATTGTACTTTCTAAAAGTATTACATGGTGACCCAGGGGCAGAGAAAGATAAAAGAGGGTCCATGTTCGATAACAAGTATAGGGGCCTTTTGCAGTCCAATAACTAATTAAAATACACAATTCCACCTGCTTTAGAGGTGGTAGTGGGCCCCCTTACCTTTAGGACCCCTGTGTGGCTGCACAGGTTGCACCAACGGTATGTCCGCCCCTGTGGTGGCCCCTAAGATCATCCATGTAATACATACAGTATAAGGATGGATAATGCCAGAGTGGGGGCCCCTCTTACTGAATGTTTCTATTTTGGCACAAAGAAGGGGTCCCAAACTTGAAGTCCATATGTACTTACAGGACACATGGACAACAGTTTTCTTCATGAGACACTACCTTTGATTGATCTGTTGATAGTTGATGGTGGTGGTGCAATTGAACTGGCAGAAGGCAAAGAAGGGAATGACTGCGAGACCGAAGTGTCCTCATAGTCTATAATTAATACAGCTACATCTCCTTTGCCTGTTATCAAGAATAAACATAATATGCTATGATCTTACTGTATGTCAGCCACGGCTATTTTATTCTGAAGCAAACATTTTGCAAAGATCAACAAACTGAGTTAGAATCTGCTGGGTCAGCAAAGCATAGAACGGCGCACATATAAACAGGACGACAATTAGGTTTACATGCAGTTTGTTTCCTCTTAAACTAAATGTTATTGGTAGATGTCTCGTGGGAAGAAAAATTGCTTCTATCTGAAGAAAAATGGACTTACAGCTCACAGTTTGGCCTCATTCAGGTGTCTGTTTTTCTCACGTACAAGAAAAACTGATTATTTTGATCAGAACGTCTTTTTTTTTCTCCAAACACGAGAAAAACAGATGAGTTTCTCCACCTTCTATATGACAGTCAGTGAAAACCGGACTAGATTTGGATGCCATCCGAGAGTGGTCTAATTTTATCATGAACCCATAGACTCGCATTGCTGAGTTTTATCTGACCCTGAGAATAAAATTGGGCATATTTCCACGATTTTCCAATCACGGACATGTTGATAGCCCCATAGATTATCACAGGTACGAGTACTATCCATGAAAACCACAGATAGAACTCGTACAAGAAAATTGGTCGTCTGAATGAGGCCTTCTGGTGGTCTTACGTAATGCAATGGATAGTGCTTGGAGAATGAAATACTCACAGAGGTTCATCCAAGTTGAATGTAAAAAAAGTAGATGTATCGTGTTGGGCCCATCTAACGTGTGGGAAATACATCCAACTATATCTTCATGATTGACCAATAAATTTGTAAAGGTCCAAATGAACTCTGTCCAAAAATAGTTTTTCTTTCTATTATGCTTGGTTATATAGCACCAACATATTCCAATGCAATTTATAGATATTATTATTACTCACTGTCTCCATTCTAAATTCACTATATCAGTAATTCTTTGGAGTTGTTTTTTTTATATACAGATATAAATTACTGACAAACGAAGACAGTTAAATGCAACCTATCACTCGAATCATGCTGCACAAGCCATGGGCAGCATGAATCAGTGCTGGCTGCATGATTGCAGCTGGGTATATTTCCTCTAAAAGGCTTTGGCATTTCAGAGAAAATATAGCTTTAAGAATCTTTTGAAGAGTCTTTTTCCAGCAAAGCTCCAGGTGATTGACAGATCTCTTGCTAAGTAGACACATGGAGAGACCTGTCAACTAGAGCGGTATGGGGAGAAGCCGACTGAGGAGGGCTCAGGACTTAGTATAGCCTATTTTTATAGTTCATTGCCAAATGTTCAAACTGCATTCTCTCTGAAACGCTGGAGCATTTTAGAGAAAAATATACCTGGCTACAATTAGGCAACCAGGCTTTGATTCATGCTATCCTTGGTTTGGGCAGCATGAATCTTCTAATAGGTTCCCGTAAAAGTATTTAAGAAAAAAATAATTCTTGACATGTCATCATCTGTCTTCAGCTAATCCCGTCTACTTGAGGAAAGTAACACTTGGCTGAATGCTTCTGCCCCTTCAGTTCAGAAATTAGTGGGGATCTGGGCGTTGAGATGCTATGACGTGTGAAGTATTTTTATGAAGGCACAGTTACTTTTTAAATGGTAGTATGAAAGAATTCTGGTGGTCAAATCCACCACTAGGGGGAGCATAGGAGCTTATTGCATACTGGTAATACATTCCACTCAATAATAAAAAGCATGCTCCTAAGCTCCCCGTACTAGTGGCAGCAGGTGACCAAATTTTAGCACTTAACTCAATGTCTATTCCAGGAATTTGGAGCACTTTATCAGAAATTAAATGTTCTGACCTCTGAAAAAAATAAGATGTTAATCTGGTGGTAAAATGTACTACAATATGCCTGTGAAATAATCATTCTGACCCTGACTTTCCCTCACCATATTTGGGTTTCTTGAGGCTATTATTTGGTCCTGTAGCTATAGCCATGAGGATAAACTATGTGCTGCACTAAGATCCTGGAGGAGTTAATGATTTTTATGTCCATTTCCTCCACTTTGCTTCACAGTCGGCTGTCTTCTTGTATAATTCTGCTTATCTCATCTCTTTCCCTCTGTCAGTTGTTATCGTTCTGTGTTTTCCTCTCTCTCTGTTTCTCTTTTTCTATCTGTCCGTTTCCGTCTGCCTGCTCACATCTGTCACTTTCCCCTTCTCCCTGCAGCCTCTTCTCTCTCTCGCCCACCCTCTCTTCTCCTATATTCTAGCCTCTCCCATCTCACCATCTATTGCACTTAATTTCTTATTCCTTTCCCTTGCCTGATTTGCATTATTAACCCATTCAATCTAAAATATCTAATGAGCTTATATATTTTTATCTATACAGATGCAAACACTAGTAAAATAAAGTAATAGGGATAGACACTCCAGTAACATCTCATGGGTCCATCAAGGGTTCCACTAACTAATGGTTCGCCAAGTATAATGTCTATATAATTAAGAATGGAGATTGAGTTTAAGCATTTGAGGATAGAGAAAAGTGGCACAATGAGAGCACGAAAGAAAGAGATTGGTATAAAGAATTTACAAGGAAGGAGATATTGTCACGAGATGGTTACAAGAGAATAAAGGATAGATATGCAATAAAAGAGGATAAAAAGGCACTTAAAGGGGTTGTGAATTATTTGCTAAAATAATCCCCTGAAAGTTATCAGATCACAGGGTGTACTTCTGTTGGCTACCCCATTTATAATTTGAAGTGGAATCTGATAACAAGTATTTCATTTTCCTGCAGTGCCTCCACAGGGGAAATGAGGAATTACATCATGTTCAATTATTTATTTATTTTACTCACTTATATAGCGCTATTAATTGCTTTACAGACATTATAATCACTGTCCCCATTGGGTCTCACAATCTAGATTCCCTATGAATATGTTTTGGAGTGTGGGAGGAAACTGGAGAACCTGGAAGAAACCCACCCAAACACGGGGAGAACATATAAACTCCTTGCAGATGTCCTTGGTGGGATTTGAATCCAGGACCACAGCGTTGCAAGGCTGCAGTGCTAACCACTGAGCCACCATGCTGCCCATTATGTATAAATATGCCAGCCAGATCCTACCTCTTAAACACAGATTCATTTGTCAAAACCAGACACCCCTTTCAGAGGGAAAACAAAAGCAAAGCAATGACAAGGACAGAAAAATGTATATAAAATAAGGGGGCCATGATAAATTTGACACAGACATGGGTTAAACCAATGAAAGAGGTTGTCTAGTTTTACAAAAACGGTCTTCTTTCCAGAAACAGCGCCACCCTTGTCAATAGAGTGTTCTAGTTTCTGCAGCTCACCTCCATCAGAATGAATTATCCTTAGCTGCAATACCAGCCACAGCCTCGGGACAAAGGTAGTGGTATTTCTGGAATAAAAGAAGACCTTTTTTTCTAATTCTGGACAACTCCTTTGACATTTTGGTTCCACCAAGATTGATCATTAATAAAAAGAAACATGGCCATATCCAAACACAGACTATGACAGGCACAACTGATATAATGTCAGGATCACAGGGAAGAAGACGTAACAAATATGGGCTTCCCAATGTGTAATTAGTGGTGGGAGAATAATTGGTAATCCTGTTTGGTGAGTTGCACCTATGGTTAGCCGGCTAAGAAGCAACATGTGCCAGGTAGCCAGGACGTCACTTTTGTATAAGTCCAGTTGTGTTTCTGCCCTTCATAAACCAATGTTAGATCTACATCAGTACTGGTCAGAGAAGTCTTGTGACTGAAGAGCCCTGCAGCCGCTGTATGAAAAAAAATATTATCAATTTTAGTTTTCTGTATGCAACGCCAGCGTTTTGGAAAATTAAGAGGCAAGAAAAGGATGGCCTGCAGGAGCTTGTGTCTGTTTGATAAAGACATGGAGCCCCTCTCGTGTTAGGCAGATGTGACAGGCAGAGCAGATACATGCTGATCTCTGCTGAAACTCACAAGGGGGATTTGCCTTATTTCATTGAGGTGAAGGAGGAAACTCGACACAGAGAAAGAGGGAAAAGGAACAGACGTTCACATAATAGTTTTTCCACATCTTCTGTGTATTATTTTGTCTTTTTTTTAACAAAAGTGAGTTTCTCTGGTATGGTAAAGCTGAGGCCGTCAGTTGTGGTAAAATCCAGTTTTCTAGACATTGGGGAAGATTTCCTAAGAAAGAGAATGGCTCATTGGATTCTATAACACCAATATAGAGCTGTCTGTTAGAGACTATAGGGCAGAATACCAAGTTCTACCAAATATTCACCACCACTTTTGAAAGCAGAAGATTGATCAACATGTTTGACAAATTTGATATTTTCCTTGCAATCAAAAAACCAGTCCCTATTTTTTATTATGAAAGGTGTTGGAAGGGAAAGCCTCTGGTTTCAGGGAGAAATGGAGAACACTATAAAATAATGTGAGATGTGATTGCATGTATTCATAGTACCACTGCCAGTCTCACATAGGGTTACATAGGTGCCATTTTAATCTGGAACAATCATAGCATCACATAGTGCCAAGTATAACAGCTAGTACTAGTTAATACTTTATTAGTGCAGTAAAGTCAAACTAACTGATAAAAATGGCTGATTGACATTTTTTCACCCTTTGGCAATTTTAACTTAAAGGTATTATTGAATACATCTTGCTTTCATTGATTTTAATTATCACTTAATATTGCAGTATAATCAAACTTAATCTTGTAGTATAATCAGGCTCGGACTGGCCTATAGGGAAATAGTAACATAATTTTTAAGGTTGAAGGAAGACTAAGTTCATCTAGTTCAACCCATAGCCTAACATGCTGATCCAGAGGAAGGCAAAAAAAACCATGTGGCAAACACTAAGCTCCACATTGGGGAAAAAAATTCCTTCCCGACTCCATACGACAATCAGACAAGTTCCCTGGATCAACACCCTATCAAGGAATCTAGTGTATATAACCTGTAATATTATACTTTTCAAGAAAGGCATCCATGCCCTTCTTAAATGTTATGAACCAAACCAAGAAAAAACGAAAAAGGAGCCCACAGTATTGCAAAAATAATGTATATCAAAATTTATTAATACATAAATGATCAGACAGATACAGGAATCAGTGCGGAAAACTGATGAGGCGTTAAAATCCGCAACAACCCTCTACACATGGCAAACTCCAATTCAGGACTCAAAAGGTACAAAATTGTATATATATTTAAAATATCCAAATAATCAAAAGATCATCGCCATACAAAAAATATATATAGTATTGTCTATCCTCTCTATAAAATTTACAGAGAGTGTAATATATAAATACATAGTTTCATAGTACAGCGTGTATACTGAACTGCCCACACTGTCTTATGCGTGTTGGGTACAAATTCCCTATCACGTGCTGGATATAACTGTGAGTGACTTGCTAGAGTCACTACTGTATACGTACCAGGGATATCAAACTTCAGCATGGAACAGTCAGGGGATAGTCAGAAGTTTAGAGGTCTGTCTGGGGTCGGCACATGCGGAGCAGGGATGCCCCGACGCGCGTTTTGATGGTTCCCTTCGTCAGGGGGCGAAGGGAACCCCCAGTCCTCTGATAACCTTGGTCGCTCTTCTCTGCACCCACTCTAGTTCAGCTATGTCTTTCTTATACACCGGAGACCAGAACTGTACACAGTATTCTAAGTGTGGTCGCACTAATGACTTGTATAGAGGTAAAATTATGTTCTCCTCATGAGCATCTATGCCTCTTTTAATGCATCCCATTATTTTATTTGCCTTTGCAGCAGCTGCCTGACACTGGCCACTAAACGTGAGCTTGTCATCCACCAATACACTCAGGTCTTTTTCAGTTACAGTTTTGCCCAGTGTTTTACAATTAAGCATATAATTATACATTTTATTTCCTCTGCCCAAGTGCATTACCTTACATTTATCCCCATTAAAGCTCATTTGCCATTTATCAGCCCAAGCTTCTAGTTTACATAGATCCCCCTGTAATATAAAATTGTCCTCCTCTGTATTGATTACCCTGCAGAGTTTAGTGTCATCTGCAAATATTGAAATATTACTCTGTATGCCCCCTACAAGGTCATTAATAAATATGTTAAAAAGAAGGGGGCCCAATACTGACCCCTGTGGTACCCCACTGTTAACTGAGACCCAGTCTGAGTGTTTTCCATTAATAACCACCCTTTGTTTCCTATCACTGAGCCAATTCTTAACCCACATACATGTATTTTCCCCTATCCCCATTGTTCTCATTTTATGTATCAACCTTTTGTGTGGAACCGTATCAAAAGCTTTTGAAAAGTCCATATACACAACTTCCACTGCATTTCCTTGGTCCAGTCCGGAACTTGCCTCCTCATAAAAACTGATCAGATTAGTTTGTCAGGGACGGTCGTAAACCCATGTTGATATTGGGTCATGAGGTTCTTCTTCTTCAGATACTCTAGTATAGCATCTCTTAGGAAACCCTCCAGGATTTTAACCACAGTAGAGGTTAAGTTTACTGGCCTATAATTTCCAAGTTCAGTTTTTGTCCCCTTTTTGAATTTTGGCACCACATTTGCTATGCGCTAGTCCTGTGGTACAGACCCTGTTATCATGGAATCTTTAAAGATTAAAAATAATGGTCTATCTATGACGTTACTTAATTCCTGCAGTACTCGCAGGTGTATCCCATCCGGGCCCGGGGATTTGTCAACTTTAGTGATTTTTAGACGCCGCCGTACTTCCTGCTGGGTTAAGCAAGTGACATTTAATGGAGAATTTTTGTTATCACTGATCACGTTTTCTGTCATGCGATTTTCTTGTGTAAATAAGGTTGAAAAAAAATCATTTAGCATATTGGCTTTTTCCTCATCCTCATCCACCATTTCACCCATACTATTTTTAAGGGGGCCAACACTATCATTTTTTAGTTTTTTACTATTTATGTAGCTAAAGAATATTTTGGGATTATTTTTACTTTCTCTGGCAATGAGTCTCTCTGCCTCAATATTTGCTGCCTTGATTTGGTTTTTACAGAATTTATTTAATTTTCTATATTTATTTAATGCCTCATCACTACCTACTTGCTTTAGTTCTCTAAATGCTTTCTTTTTGTCACTTATTGTGCCCCTTACAGCTCTATTTAGCCATAGTGGTTTCCTCCTATTTCTAGCATGTTTATTCCCATAGGGTATATATTGTGCACAGGTCCTATTCAGGATGCTAACAAATGTCTCCCATTTGCTTTGTGTAGTTTTATGTCTCAGGATATCGTCCCGGTTTATTGCACTAAGATCATCCTTCAACCGTTGGAAATTTGCCTTCCTGAAGTTTAGTGTCCTTGTAACCCCTCTACTACACATCTTATTAAAGGTTACATTAAAACTTATTATTTTGTGATCACTGTTACCCAAGTGACCCCCAACTCGTATATTTGATATGCGGTCTGGCCTATTGGTTAATATTAGGTCTAGCAGTGCCCCCCTTCTTGTTGGCTCCTGAACCAGTTGTGAAAGGTAATTGACTCTCATAGTTGTCAAAAACCTATTACCTTTGCTTGAACTACAGGTTTCTGTCCCCCAATGTATTTCAGTGTAGTTGAAGTCCCCCATAATAATGACTTCTCCTTGAGTCGCTGCTTCATCTATTTGCTTTATGATGATATTCTCTGCTGCTTCCATTATTTTTGGAGACTTATAACAAACCCCTATCAGTAATTTATTATTTTTTCCCCCTCCCCTTATCTCCACCCACAGGGACTCCACATTTCCATTAGATTCACATATATCCTCCCGCAAGATGGGTTTTAAGGATGATTTTACATATAAACACACACCCCGCCCTCGCTTGTTTGTACGGTCATTTCTGAACAGACTATAGTGTTATGTTCTGCTACCAAAGCTAAGGAAAGAGAGGAGATCTGTCCCTACTATAAGACTCAGCTGAATCCCTACGATGTAACAGGGAACCTGATCCTGCGATCAGACCTGCTAAAGTCCTAATCTAGTCTGTACGAAGACCTATAGATGTGGGGAGGGAATCCCTACAAGTACTAAGGACTGAGAGGAATATGGGACACCTCTTAACAGAAATAGTAGCAGACAGACGAACAAACAAAATAGATAGAACATAGAGGTCCGTAGACCAAGCAAACTAACAGAGTTAGATACAGAGCACAGGCTAGCTAGAAAGTAGATATACAATGAAGTCCAGCAAAGCCAGAAGGGCGGAGCAGGATTAAATAGGCCAACAAGGTCATGTGACCAGCAAAGGAAAAAAAACCTAACAGCAAGGTTCTAACAGTACCCCCCCTTCTAAGAGGATCCTCCGGATCCCCTAGGACCAGGCTTATCAGGAAATCTCCTGTGAAACGCTCTGATAAGTCTGGACGCGGAAACATCATCTGACCTCACCCAAGAGTTATCCTCGGGTCCGAAACCTTTCCAGGCCACAAGATACTGCAAACTACCTCTATACCGTCTAGAGTCAAGGATGCGAGAAATTTCATATTCCCCGTCCTCCACCACCGGAGGAACAGAGGCAGAGGCGTCACCATCCGACACAACAGCTTTTTTTAACAGAGAGACATGAAAGACCGGATTAATTCTCCAGGAGGTAGGAACCTCCAACCTAACAGCAGATTGGTTGACAACCTGAAGCACCTTAAAGGGCCCTACAAACTTGGGACCCAATTTCTTAGAAGGAATCCTCAACCGCAGATTCCTAGAGGACAACCAAACCATGTCACCAACAGCGAACAAAACCTCCTGTCGTTTCCTATCAAAGTAGTCTTTAGATTTTCTGTTGGCCTCCTGAAGATTACCACGCACATCCGTCCAAACTCTTTCCAAATCACCGGAAAAATTCTCCTCCTCAGGCACGGCAGATCCCAACTTGGAGAACGACCCAAACGACGGATGTCTCCCAGAACAACAAAAAAAAGGCGAACAACCAGCAGAAGAAGATGTATGATTGTTCAGAGCAAATTCGGCAAGTGGCAGAAACTCAGACCACCCCTCTTGATTGCCTGCCACAAAACAACGCAAGAACTGCTCAACATCCTGGTTTTTCCTTTCTGTCTGGCCATTAGATTCAGGATGATATACGGACGAAAACGACAAATGAATTCCCAACCTGTCACAAAAGGCACGCCAAAAACGAGCCACGAACTGAGGATCCCTATCAGAAACAATGTCAGTAGGAACGCCATGAAGTCTGACAATTTCCTTGACAAAGGCCTTAGCGAGAGTTTTAGCGCAGGGCAGTTTGACGAAGGGAACCAAGTGACACATCTTGCTAAAACGGTCCACGATCACCCAGATGACAGTAAAACCCTCAGAGGGGGGAAGGTCAGTTATAAAGTCCATAGCCAAATGTGTCCAAGGAGCACTGGGGACCTCCAAAGGACAAAGCAACCCCGCAGCAGGAGTATGTGAGGACTTAGATCTAGCACATATAGTACATTGGCGCACCCACTTAATGACTTCCTTCTGCCATCCAGGCCACAAAAAACTGCGACCCACCAGTCTCTTGGTCTCAGAGATTCCGGGATGACCTGCCAACCGAGATTCGTGACACTCAACAAACAAATCTCTCCTAAAGGTCTCAGGCACAAACAACCTCCCATGAGGAGTGTTAGATGGGGCATTCTCCTGAGCTTTAAGAATCTCATCTTCCAAAACGGAGTCTAAAGCAGCTATCACAACACCTTCTTGTAAAATGTTTTCCTCTTTCTCAGCACCGACTATGGGAGAAAAACTGCGAGACAAGGCATCCGCCTTAACATTCTTAGTACCAGGGATGTAAGTAACGGAGAAATTAAACCGCGAGAAAAACAGTGCCCACCTAGCCTGACGGGCATTCAGGCGCTTGGCAGCATCAAGATATATCAGATTTTTATGATCCGTAAGAACCTGAACGGGAAATTCCGCACCTTCCAAGAAGTGGCGCCAGTGTTCAAATGCGAGTTTAATAGCCAATAATTCCCGATTACCAATATCGTAATTCAGTTCAGTCTCCGAAAATTTTTTTGAAAAAAAGGCACAGGGATGTAATCCATCCCCGTTATCCTGAGACAATACTGCGCCAACCCCCACAGAGGAAGCATCAACCTCAACCAAAAACGGCCTAGTAACATCAGGCTGCATAAGGATGGGAGCAGAGGTGAACCTCTCCTTGAGATACACAAAAGCTTCAATGGCCTCAGAAGACCACTGAACCGCATCAGCACCTTTCCTGGTGAGATCAGTCAGAGGTTTGACAATACTAGAAAAATTTTTTATGAATTTTCTGTAGTAATTGGCGAAACCCAAAAACCTCTGTATCGATTTCAAACCAATAGGCCTAGGCCATTCCTGCACAGCCTGAACCTTAACCGGATCCATCTCAAAACCTTTGCTGGAGATAATGTAGCCCAAAAAACTAATTCTCTGTACAGCGAACTCACATTTCTCCAGCTTAGCAAAAAGCGAATTGTCCATTAATAACTGTAATACCTCACGCACGCTCCGCCAATGAGACTCCAAATCTGGCGAATAAATCAAAATGTCATCCAAATACACAACCACATTTTTACCGATCAAAGGTCTAAGGATGTCATTAATCAGATTCTGAAAAAATGCAGGAGCATTAGTAAGACCAAAAGGCATAACCAGATTCTCAAAATGACCCACAGGAGTGTTAAAAGCAGTCTTCCATTCATCACCCTCCTTCATGCGCAACAGATTGTATGCCCCCTTAAGGTCAATTTTAGAGAACCACTTGGCCCCCAATAACTGGTTAAACAGATCAGGAATCAATGGCAGTGGGTAAGGATTGCGTACCGTAATTTTGTTAATCTCACGAAAATCCAGACAAGGACGTAAACCGCCGTCCTTTTTTTTTACAAAAAAAAATCCAACCGCCACAGGAGACTTAGAGGGCCTAATGTGACCGGCGGCCAAACTTGTCTGTATGTATTCCTCCAAAGCCTTCCTCTCAGGAATAGTAAGGTTAAATAAACGACTTTTAGGAAGAGTCGCTCCAGGGACAAATTCAATAGAACAATCATAGTCTCTATGGGGAGGCAAAACCTGCGATTCCTTCTCAGAAAAAACTCTCCAAAAATCCTGAATAGGAACAGGCAATTCTCCCCTATCCAAAGCTGCAATACGCCCGTTACAACACTTGTCATAACATTTATGGCTCCAGGATTTAATTTCACTGGTAGACCAATCCAGTACAGGATTGTGAAATTTTAACCAGGGCAAACCCAATATTACTGGAGAAGGCAAGTTATTCAACACTACCAAATCCAATTTCTCATGGTGAACACCATTAATAGTGAGAGGAAATTCACTGACCTTGAGAGTAATATTCTTCAAAGGGGAGCCATCCACAGAAACCACAGCAATGGGGAATGATAAAGGTTCAGGTTTTAAATTGAGTTTTTCCACGAATCCCCCATCAATTACATTCAGTGTAGACCCGCAATCAACAAACACCCGAAATTCCATTAATTTTTCCCGAGCAATCGTGGAAGCAGCTAAAAATATACCCTTGGAATTTAAACAGGCAATACGGGCGTGACTGACCATTTTTTTTTCTTTCTTCATACGAAGCTCACAGCCTTTAATCAAATGACCAGATTTTCCGCAATAGAAACACAAGCCTTCCGAAAAACGACGGTCTTTTTCTTGAGAGCGAGGTGCCACCGATCCAATCTCCATCGGTTCACCACTGTTAGTACACACATTATCATAACCAGAAACTGACATAGCAGAGGATTTGCTCTCATTAACCCTAGCACGCAGTCTTCTATCCACCCGTATAGCTAATTGCATAGCCTGTTGCAAATCCTCAGGTGTAGGATAAGCAATTAGCAGGTCTTTAACCCTTTCACTGAGCCCAGCAAGAAATAGACTTTTCAGAGCAGAATCGTTCCACCCTGTTTGAGTGGACCAACGACGAAAATGAGTACAATATTTTTCGACATTACCTGATCCTTGTTTTAAACGTCTCAACTCAGTCTCAGCTGATGCCACACGGTCAGGATCATCATATAATAGTCCTAAAGCAGAAAAAAAACTATCCACTGATCTGAAGCATGTATCACTAGGTTGCAAAGAAAAGGCCCACTCCTGAGGCTCTTTGCGCAAAAGTGACATTATGAACCCTACGCGCTGGGATTCATCCCCAGAGGACTTGGGTCTCAAACGAAAATACAATAAGCAAGCATTTTTAAATGAAAAAAATTCTCGATGTTCACCAAAAAATAAATCCGGCAAACATACCTTAGGCTCCAAGAAATATGCTCCAGGACAGTTACTCACGTGCTGACGGAGCTCGGCCACTTCCAGAGAGAGTCCCTGCAGGTGTTTAGCCAAATCCTGAACCGACACCATGATGGAACAAAAAAAAAAAAAAAAAAAAATCTTTCCTTAGAGAATTTGCAGGCTGGACTTACTGTTATGTTCTGCTACCAAAGCTAAGGAAAGAGAGGAGATCTGTCCCTACTATAAGACTCAGCTGAATCCCTACGATGTAACAGGGAACCTGATCCTGCGATCAGACCTGCTAAAGTCCTAATCTAGTCTGTACGAAGACCTATAGATGTGGGGAGGGAATCCCTACAAGTACTAAGGACTGGGAGGAATATGGGACACCTCCTAACAGAAATAGTAGCAGACAGACGAACAAACAAAATAGATAGAACATAGAGGTCCGTAGACCAAGCAAACTAACAGAGTTAGATACAGAGCACAGGCTAGCTAGAAAGTAGATATACAATGAAGTCCAGCAAAGCCAGAAGGGCGGAGCAGGATTAAATAGGCCAACAAGGTCATGTGACCAGCAAAGGAAAAAAAACCTAACAGCAAGGTTCTAACATATAGCCCTGTAAATTAACTGCCCAGTCATGGCTCTTGTCCAGCCACGTCTCAGATATCCCCACCATGTCATAATTATTTTCCAACAAAATAAATTCTAATTCCTCCATTTTGTTGGTGAGGCTTCTGGCATTAGTGTACATGCATTTTATGTATCTCTCTATACCTCTATTCCTTCTTACTTTATTGACTGTTCTAACCCCACCCCCAATTTCTTTATTTGTGCCCAGGTCACTATCTGCACTATCTTCCCCACCTATAAAATGAATACCCTCCCCCCAATCCCTAGTTTAAACACTCCTCCAACCTTCTAGCCATTTTCTCCCCCAGCGCAGCTGCACCCTCCCCATTGAGGTGCAGCCGGTTCCTAGCGTAGAGTTTGTAGCCAACTGAGAAGTCGGCCCAGTTCTCCAGGAACCCAAATCCCTCCTTCCTACACCAGTTCTTGAGCCACTTATTTATCTCCCTAATCTCCCATTGCCTCTCTGGCGTGGCACGTGGTACAGGTAGTATTTCAGAGAATACCACCTTGGAGGTCCTTGCTTTAAGCTTGCAGCCTAATTCCCTGAAATCATCTTTAAGGACCTTCCACCTACCTCTAACTTTGTCATTTGTGTCAATGTGCACCATGACTGCTGGGTCCTAACCAGCCCCTCCCAGTAATCTGTCAACCCGATCAGCGATGTGCCGGACTCGAGCGCCAGGTAGGCAGCACACTGTTCGATGATCCCTGTCTTTGTGACAGATTGCCCTATCTGTTCCCCTAATAATTGAGTCCCCCACTACCAGCACCTGCCTGGCCTGCCCTTCTCTCCTATTTCCCCCCTTACTGGAGCTGACACTCCTCCTGCTTTCAGGGGACATGCCTTGCTGCAGCAGTGCTACCCCTGTACCGTGACTCCCCTCATCTGCCAACTTTGCTAACTTATTGGGGTGCGCCAGATCAGGACTAGCCTCCCTGGCACTCTTCCCTCTACCCCCCCCCCTTCTAACTGTCACCCAGCTAGCTACCTCACTGTCCTGCAGCTCCCGACTACCACCCTCCCCCACATCTACCCCAGTGAGCAGCTGCTCAGTGAGCAGCAGACTCCTTTCCATATTGTCAATGGATCTCAGTGAATAGGTGAATTCTCCAGTGGGCGGGCTGCTGTGCAAGAGTGTGCCTCCATATATGAGCAGTAGTTAGCACAAAACAACTTGATTCACTATATTATTAATTGAAAAAACAACCCCGCATATTTATATATAGAAGCATAGGTAAATTTGTGAATGAGGGTAGTGTAATATTTGCATGTGGCTGAGAAGTGGGATCCCAATGTCAATTTAATTTGTGGGCCATTGGCACCTCAGTTCGACATTGAGTATAATGGTTGTTAACCCCTTAATAACATTTGACGTACTAATACGCGTCTGTGCCCTGGGACTTAAGAGCCAGACCCGTATTAGTACGTCATGGCGATCGCGCGCGCACACAGGCTGTGCGGGCGTGATCGCCGCCGGGTGTCAGCTGATTGTCACAGCTGACACCCGGTACTATGTGCAGGGAGCGGTCCTGCACCGCTCCCAGCACATTAACCCCCGCTATGCTGCGATCAAAGTCGATCGAAATCGATCGCGGCATTGCGGGGGCAAGGGGAGGTGATCGGCGATACTCACCTCCTCTTCCGGCTTCCAGCGCAGACTGCAGCGGCTTCCCGGGTGTTGCCATGACGACCCGATGTCGTCATGACAACATCCGGGTCACCAGAGAGCAGGAAGATTGCTTGGACATGCGCAGTGCATCTCCAAGCAATCTTAACACTGTGCACTTCTGACAGCCTGCATGGCATATGGATGGTGCTCCATTCCTATGCCATGCAGGTGATCAGAAAAAAAAAAGTGAAAGTCCCAGAGTGGGACAAAGTAATAAGGTGTACAAACTGTCTGAAAGTGGAAAAAAAAAAAAAAAAATGTGCAAAAATATTATAAAAAAATAAAAAAAATAATACACCAAAAATAAAAATATAATGTACCCATCAATAAATATTATTATAAAAAAAATTAAAAAAAAACAATAAAAGTACACATATTTGATATCGCCGCGTCCGGAACAGCCTGACCTATAAAACTGTCCCACTAGTTAACCCCTTCAGTGAACACGGTAAAAAAAAAAAAAAAAAACGCAGCAAAAAACAATGCTTTATCACCATACCGCCAAACAAAAAGTGGAATAACACGCGATCAAAAAGACGCATATAAATAAAAATGATACCGCTGAAAACGTCATCTCGTCCCACAAAAAACAAGCTGCCATACAGCTCCATCAGCCGAAAAATAAAAAAGTTTCAGCTCTCAGAATAAAGCGATGCTAAAAAATATTTTTTTCTATAAAATAGCTTTTATTGTGTATAAGCGCCAAAACATAGAAAAATTATACAAATGTGGTACCGCTGTAAACGTACTGACCCGAAGAATAAAGCTACCTCATCAATTTTACCACACGCGGAACAGAATAAAAAAAAAAAAAAAAAACAATTCCTGAATTGTTGGTTTTTGTTTATTCTGCCTCCCAAAAATCGGAATAGAAAGCGATCAAAAAATGTCACGTGCCTGAAAATGGCACCAATAACAACGTCAAGTCATCCCGCAAAAAACGAGCCGTCACATGACTGTCTGCCAAAATCTGGAAAAATTATAGCTCTCAAAATATGGCGATGCAAAAACTAGATTTTACAAAAAATGCGTCTTTTAGTGTGTGACAGCTGTCAGTCATAAAAACCCCATATGATTCTGGCATTGCTGTAATCACACCGACCCGAAGAATAAAGTCGTCTAATCACTTATACCGCACAAGGAACGGCGTCAAAAATAAACTATTGGGTTAGGATTGGGCTAGGGTTAGGGCTGGGTTTGGGGCTAGGGTTGTGCTGGGGCTAGGGTTGTGCTGGGGCTAGGGTTGTGCTGGGGCTAGGGTTGTGCTAGGGCTAGGGTTGTGCTAGGGCTAGGGTTGTGCTAGGGCTAGGGCTGGGGTTGGGATTTTTTTCAAAAGTAAGAAAAAAAGATGACGATATGGTGACTAGTGTTGAGAGCAAGTGCTCGCTACTTGAGTTTGCATCGGGTGCTCTGGTATGCATTGAGTATCGTGGGTATTTGAGTGACATGCTCGAGTCTCTGCCCCATATGGTTCGCGGCCAAAAAACTTTACGGGGATTGCCTGCCATGCACGAGCGATCCACGCATGTTTTTTTTTGGGTGCCTAATAACCGTGAAACATGCGGAGCAGGGACTCAAGCATGTCACTCAAGCACACGCTGTACATGGTGCATACCTGAGTACCCGATGCAAACTCAAGTAGCGAGCACTTGCGCTCAAGAATAATGACAACTTATTCAATATGATGACCTAATGTAAACAAATTCTGTGCCGTACCTCTGGGTTCAAAATGTTCACTATACACCTTAATAAAATCCTTGAGGGGTATAGTTTCCAAAATGGGGACACTTGTGGGGGAGCTCCACTGTTTAGGCACATCACGGGCTCTCCAAACGCGACATGGTGTCCGCTAACAAATTGAATGGAAAATCGGCTCAAATTGTTAGCGGACGCCATGTTGCGTTTGGAGAGCCCCTGTGTGCCCAAACATTGGAGCTCCCCCACAAGTGACCCCATTTTGGAAACTAGACCCCCCAAGGCACCTATCTAGATGCATAGTAAGCACTTGGAACCCCCAGGTGCTTCACAAATTGATTCGTAAAAATGAAAAAGTGAAAAAAAAAACACTTTTTCATTTTTATAAATCAATTTGTGAAGCACCTGGGGTTCCAAGTGCTCACTATGCATCTAGAAAGGTGCCTTGGGGGGTCTAGTTTCCAAAATGGGGTCACTTGTGGGGGAGCTCCAATGTTTGGGCACACAGGGACTCTCTAAATGCAACATGGTATCCGCTAACAAATTGAATGGAAAATCGGCTCAAATTGTTAGCGGACACCACATTGCGTTTGGAGAGCCCCTCTGTGCCCAAACTTTGGAGCTCCCCCACAAGTGACCCCATTTTGGAAACTAGACCCCCCAAGGCACCTATCTAGATGCATAGTAAGCACTTGGAACCCCCAGGTGCTTCACAAATTGATTCGTAAAAATGAAAAAGTGAAAAAAAAAAACACTTTTTCATTTTTATGAATCAATTTGTGAAGCACCTGGGGTTCCAAGTGCTCACTATGCATCTAGAAAGGTGACTTGGGGGGTCTAGTTTCCAAAATGGGGTCACTTGTGGGGGAGCTCCAAAGTTTGGGCACACAGGGGCTCTCCAAACAGAACATGGTGTCCGTTAATTATTCAAGCAAATTTTACAATCAAAAAGTCAAATGGCGCTCCTTCCCTTCCGAGCCCTGCCGTGCGCCCAAACAGTGTTTCTTCCCCAAATATTGGGTATCTGCGTGCCCAGGGGAAATTGCACAACAAATTTTGGAGTCCATTTTTTCTTGTTACCCCTGTGAAAATAAAAAAAATTGGGTCTAAAGTAACATTTTTGTGAAAAAAGTTAAATGTTCATTTTTTTCTTCCACATTCAAAAAATTCCTGTGAAGCACCTGAAGGGTTAATAAAGTTCTTGAATGTGGTTTTGAGCACCTTGAGGGGTGCAGTTTTTAGAATGGTGTCACTTTTGGGTATTTTCTGTCATAAAGACCTCTCAAAGTGACTTCAAATGTGATGTGGTCCCTAAAAAAATGGTTTTATAAATTTTGTTGGAAAAATGAGAAATCGCTGGTCAACTTTTAACCCTTATAGCTCCCTAACAAAAAAAAATTTTGGTTCCAAAATTGTGCTGATGTAAAGTAGACATGTGGGAAATGTTATTTATTAACTCTTTTGTGTGACATATCGCTCTGATTTCAGGGCTTAAAAATTCAAATTTTGAAAATCGCAAAATTTTCAAAATTTTCGCCAAATTTCCGTTTTTTTCACAAATAAACGCAAGTGATATCGAAGAAATTTTTCCACAATCATGAAGTACAATATGTCACGAAAAAACAATCTCAGAATCAGGGGGATCCGTTGAAGCGTTCCAGAGTAATTACCTCATAAAGTGACAGTGGTCAGAATTGTAAAAATTGGCCCGGTCATTAACGTGCAAACCACCCGCGGGGCTTAAGGGGTTAAAGTGGTTGTCCACTAGTTTTACATTGATGACCCATCCTTAGGATAGGAGGCAGATGTGTAGTACCAAGCCTCGGCCACTACCAGAAGACAGTCATCAATGTAAAAGTAGTGGACAACCTCTTTAAAGGGGTTTTCCACGAACAAAAGTTGATTTTAATCAATAGATATTGAAATAATAACTTCCACAATTGGATGTGTTTAAATAAAATGTTTCTGTGCTGAGATAATCTTATTAATAATAATAATAATAAATGTTCCCCTGTATAATGGCTGTGTCTCACCATGCAGGAACATGGTCTCATCATACCACAGCTCTTGGGCAGGGAGGAAGCAAAAGAGTGTACTGACATTACAGCAGGGGATCACAGCTGATTCTTTTTGTGAGGTAAAACATTTCACTGCCCGTTTTTAAACAATGTTTTACTTCAAAGAAAGAATCAGCTGTGATCATCTGCTGAAATATCTGTACACTCTTTTTCTTTGTCCCCCGTCCAGGAGCTGTGGTATGATCAGACCATGCTCCTGTACGGTCAGACACAACCATTACACAGTACACAGCAGGGGCACATTTATAAGATTATCTCAGAACAGGAGCATTTTATTTAAACACATCCAATTGTGGAACTTATTATCATTCCAAGATCTATTGATTAAAATGAACTTTTATTCATGGGAAATCCCTTTAATGTTTAATCCGCTTAGGGTTGAAGATCTTTATGAATGGTAATAAAATAATATGATGCAATTGTGAGTGTTCAGTAAACCATTGTATAAATGGACCATGGCATGAGATGGCTTTCATACAAGCATATGATGGGCACATTTGTGTGCTCTTATTATTGATGGAAGTGCAAATACGGCTTCAGATCCAAAGACTGACTGAAGGAATGCTTAGGCATCTGTGAGGCTGTCAATTCAGGTTGTAGACCCTTGGTCGGGCTAGGACTTGCATGACTAATACCACAGTAAGAACAAAAATGCGACAGTAAAATGCTTGTCTGAAACGGGCCTTAGGGGCTGCAGAGAAATACATTTCTTGAACTCTATTGGAACGTGGGTAGCAAGGCCACAATTGAGGCCAATGCTGTGTCCCCTTTTTTATTTAGTTTCCGCAGTTCGGCAATGCAATATAAATTTTACTGAACTTTGATGTTTGCACTTTCTTGGTTGATGATGTTGTTTTCTTTTGTTTTCTATAAGGTTCTCATCTCATCCCATTCAGTATTGAACAACCGTGCTTATTGGAATAAGAGTAAATTGGATAAAAGCTAAACTGATACAGCACTTTACACATCTACACAGATATTTTATAGGCATCATTTATTTATTTAAACGTCAAATAGTCAAACTCACTTGGTTTTATCTTGAAAGGTGACTCCCGCCAAGTGCAGAGAATGGGATTTTAATTATTTGTCAAGTACACAATTGAGGATATTACTAACTTTCTATATTGATGGATTATGATAGCAAGGGTTAATGCTTGCAGCAAATGTCGGCCTTCTAATATCATGCTGCCTCTAGATTCAGCATTAATGTGAACATGACCCCCATGTCTTTATTCCGCTATAGATTAAAACCAGCCCCTTTTAGTGGATTCTTGCATAGTAGATTTCCCTAAAATTCGTTTAATAATTTGTTTAGGGATATGTTAATTATTAGGTGACTAGTTGTGGAGGTGCTGGGTTCCCCTGGACTAATTGTCCCACTAATCAGGTTATCACACCCCTCTGGACGTGAGTAACATGATATGCAAGGGCGGCCTCATTAACTTCTCTTTGCAAATCTCTTCCCCTCTGACAATGCACAGTAAGCCGGGCATATGCACCCCGGCTTCATTGGTGCACTGCACATAGCTAGGGAGGCAGTAATGAGTGACGTCAAACACAGCCAGCTGTGAGTTTTACAAAGCCAGTGATAATGGCTGACTGAGTCCTGCATCACTGCTGTCCCTCTGGGCACGCAAAGTGCACCAGTGAAGCCGTGGGGCGTACACCCGGCTTACTGTGACGCGCCCAGGGGATGGGGACGACTCGGCGCCCGGGCCTTGTTGATGGTGCTGAGGGATGCCGCGGTGGCCGGCTCCCGGGGCCGTACCCTGGGGTCACTCTTAAAAAGCAAGGAATTGGGGAAAAAGGTGTATGGGAAAGGGGAAATTGTTCGTGACGCCACCCGTGGTGTCTGGTGATGATCACCAGCGCTGCGACAGTCCTCTGAGGCCGGTGTTCAGGCAGCTTAGTGGGTGCGGCTCCCCACAGGTGGAGCGGGGCCTCAGGGCAGCGAAAGTGTAGGGATGCAGGACAGAGGGGACCCAGCCGGGTCAGAGGAAGAATAGGCACACTCACAACAGTTCACTTCAGTACCTTTACTGGTGGTGTTTCAGGCACGATCCAGGGCACTGTAGGGTGAAGGGTGCATATCGGGACTCTCCCCAGTGAGCGGGTGTGGGGCCTCCTGTTTCTTGCCTTTTCCTGATAAGTTTATGACCCTCCTGAAGCTAGGCCTAACTTGGTCTCTGTTTTGCACCGGCTGACCTGGTGGTAGGGCCTTCTGTTGGAGATCACACTCCCTGGTCCCTTGGGCCTCAGTGACTCCTGACCCTGGTATGACAGTCAGATTTGGGTGTTCCTGGGACATATAGTTCGCCAGGGGTTCCGGTTGTTTCTGCTGGGCCTTAGGGATCCCTGCAGACGCGGACCCGGTGTCCGGTAAATGCTTGTGGGGTGAGCTGGTTAAGCTCCTCTGCCCCCTATGTAGCTTGCTTACTCCACTTGCCTTCGGCCACGCTCGGGGCCCTCACTAGGCTTCACACTGGCAGTAGGCCTCGCTACTCTTCACCGCCCTTACGGCGTCGGCACGCCTTAGGCTCACTAACCTGAGCTCCCTGAGTCTGGGCTGGACTAACTTTCTCACTGGCTGCAGCAGACTGGCTACATACTCCAGGCTGTAGATTCCAGACTGACTCTCTCCCAGACTGAACTGCCTAGCTCCACCTTCCCTTTTTATATCCCTATCCGGGCTCCCTCTGGTGGTCTGAGGTGGAAGGTGGAGGTGTGTGTATGCTGTGAGGGCCTCTTGTGGAGGAATCCGTCCATGCACCCCTCTAGGATCTGTGGCACCAATGCGCAGCAGGGCGCCACAACTGCACATTTTTAGAAAGGCAGAGATTTGCAAAGAGCTGGCAGTGACGCTGCTCTTGCAAATCATTGTGGCAACATGATTAGTGGGACAATTATTCTGGGGAACACAATGCCCCCATGATGAGTCACCCACTAACTAGCATATCCTTGGCCAAATTCTAAAAATTATTTTATTGAAATCTACTAAGCAAGAAGCCCCCAAATGGAGCTTGTTTAAATCTATATAAAGAGTAGGATAAAGACATGGGGCAGTTTGGGGGACATGGGCAGGCTGTCAGGTCCCCTTTAACCCATCTGAGGTGCCACCAGTGCCTTACAAAGTGAATAAACAGCTTTCTAAACATGGCCCTTTATGTACAATTTGTACTTCCATAATATAATGGATTGGCTTCTTGGAGTCATGGAGGTGGAGCCACTCAGCAGAATAGTCACAAAGGACAGTCCCTAAAAACACCAATTCTGATTTGATCATCAGAAACTGCTTAAGATCCTGCACATGTGACATTGTCATCTACTTCTTGGGCATTTGCTGAGTGTACAAGCATCAGTTTTATCATTTTCAAAGTTAGACCACTGCAGGTAAAACCAGCCTCAAAGTGCGGTTTTCAGTAAAGTGTGACTATTCAGCCGAGCAGCTCAAGGTCCATGACTCCAAGAAGCCAAGTTGCATATAGTTTATGTGGCATTTACAGTTCAGCGTTTAGATAATGCAGTTATGGATTATACATATACGGACATTCTTAGAAAGCAATTTATCTACACTATAAGGCAATGGTGGTGTCTTAGTTGAGTAAATGCTATTAACAGGTTCCCTTTAAATCTAAGTCTGTGCTGGAGATTTGGAGCTCAGTCTCACAGGCATATGGTAAATAAGTTTGGGCCAGGAGACCTGTAGCTGATCAGGACATTATGGTCTTGGACAATGAAAGTTGAACGTGTATATGCGGCCTCAATGTTAAACAGATTCTATTTATATACAGTAGAGACCAAAAGTTTGGACACACCTTCTCATTTAAAGATTTTTCTGTATTTTCATGACTTTGAAAATTTTACATTCACACTGAAGGCATCAAAACTATGAATTAACACATGTGGAATTATATACTTAACAAAAAAGTGTGAAACAACTGAAAATATGTCTTATATTCTAGGTTCTTAAAAGTAGCCACCTTTTGCTTTGATGACTGCTTTGCATACTCTTGGCATTCTCTTGATGAGCTTCAAGAGGTAGTCACTGGAAATGGTCTTCCAACAATCTTGAAGGTGTTCCCAGAGATGCGTAGCACTTGTTGGCCCTTTTGCCTTCACTCTGCGGTCCAGCTCACCCCAAACCATCTCGATTGGGTTCAGGTCTGGTGACTGTGGAGGCCAGGTCATCTGGCGTAGCACCCCATCACTTTCCTTCTTGGTCAAATAGCCCTTACACAGCCTGGATGTGTGTTTGGGGTCATTGTCCTGTTGAAACATAAATGATGGTCCAACTAAACGCAAACCGGATGGAATAGCATGCCGCTGCAAGATGCTGTGGTAGCCATGCTGGTTCCGTATGCCTTCAATTTTGAATAAATCCCCAACAGTGTCACCAGCAAAGCACCCCCACACCATCACACCTCCTCCTCCATGCTTCACGGTGGGAACCAGGCATGTAAAGTCCATCCGTTCACCTTTTCTGCATCGCACAAAGACACAGTGGGTGGAACCAAAGATCTCAAATTTGGACTCATCAGACCAAAGCACAGATTTCCACTGGTCTAATGTCCATTCCTTGTGTTCTTTAGCCCAAACAAGTCTCTTCTGCTTGTTGCCTGTCCTTAGCAGTGGTTTCCTAGCAGCTATTTTACCATGAAGGCCTGCTGCACAAAGTCTCCTTTTAACAGTTGTTGTAGAGATGTGTCTGCTGCTAGAACTCTGTGTGGCATTGACCTGGTCTCTAATCTGAGCTGCTGTTAACCTGCGATTTCTGAGGCTGGTGACTCGGATAAAATTATCCTCAGAAGCAGAGGTGACTCTTGGTCTTCCTTTTCCTCCTCATGTGAGCCAGTTTCTTTGTAGCGCTTGATGGTTTTTGCAACTGCACTTGGGGACACTTTCAAAGTTTTCCCAATTTTTTGGACTGACTGACCTTCATTTCTTAAAGTAATGATGGCCACTCGTTTTTATTTACTTAGCTGCTTTTTTCTTGCCATAATACAAATTCTAACTGTCTATTCAGTAGGACTATCAGCGGTATATCTACCAGACTTCTGCACAACACAACTGATGGTCCCAACCCCATTTATAAGGCAAGAAATCCCACTTATTAAACCTGACAGGGCACACCTGTGAAGTGAAAACCATTTCCGGTGACTACCTCTTGAAGCTCATCAAGAGAATGCCAAGAGTGTGCAAAGCAGTCATCAAAGCAAAAGGTGGCTACTTTGAAGAACCTAGAATATAAGACATATTTTCAGTTGTTTCACACTTTTTTGTTAAATATATAATTCCACATGTGCTAATTCATAGTTTTGATGCCTTCAGTGTCAATGTACAATTTTCAAAGTCATGAAAATACAGAAAAATCTTTAAATGAGAAGGTGTGTCCAAACTTTTGGTCTGTACTGTACTGAAAATTCCTTCTACCCTACAGGGGTTGATAATCAAATGTTTGTGGTCACAGAGGGTGCTACCATGACCCAACTTGAGGACGCAAATTCAGCTGAAATGTATTGCGGCGCAGAGAGCCACCGGGTACCTGCACCGCATTACACGCCACCGGCCAATCAGAGGCCAGCAGATGACGTCAATGTGTCAGTCATAGGCGGCACATAGCAGTGACGCCACATGTCGTGGATAGCAGGCATGCTGACATCAGCTGCCGGCCTCTGCGCCTGCTATAGAAGAGGACACTATGCGTCATGGAAGTGGGGGAAGGTAAGAAGATTTTTTTTTTTTCTAAATATGTTAGAGATCAGCAGCATAATGAGGATTATTATTGCAGGATGGGCCCAGGAGCTGAGATATTATACCAGGAAGGGTCCCAGAATGGAGGACATATATTTCTAGAAGCGGCCCAGGATGGGAGACATATATTACTGGAAGGGGCCAGGATGGGGACATTACACCAGGATAGGTGACATTATTATTGGAAGGGGCCCAGGATGGGGGACATTATACCAGGAAAAGGCCCACGATGTGGGACAGGACATTATTACTGAAAGGGGCCTAGAATCGGGGACATTATTTCAGGAAGGGGCCAGGATAGAGACATTACACAGGAAGTTTGCAAAACAAGGAAAAAAAACCCTAGTCAAGACGGAGGTAAAAAAACTTTCAATTTGATATATATGACCAAGCAATTATATATAATTAAAAACTTAGAGCTTACCCTGAGGTAGGGATATAGTGTATTTCGTGCCACATACATAAGCCATAGTACAATTAAAAAGTATATAGTGCTCACATAAACCAGTGCTCATAAAATTGGTTCGATTCAACCCCATTTCTCAAATGACACACAACCATCCAAATAGGGAAACCCATAGGAGTCACAGGACAGGACACCAGACCTAGTCTACCCTGTAGTGAAGGTCAGTACCCAAGTGCCAACACCAATTGCCCCAATGATCCCTCCCTATGTGTTTCCTCCTCGGCATTCTTCAGGGATGTGTATTTGTGGGTAAGGGAGAGGGGTAAGAGAAGAAAGAAATCAGGTCTTGAAAGGACAGAGCATCCTGATAGAGGCTCTCAAAGTGTTGCACAGCTCCCATAAATGTATGGTCCTAAGAACACAGGATGGGGGACATTATTACCACAAGGGGCCCAGGATGGAGGACAATATATCAGGAAGGGGTCCAGGACGGGAGACATTATTACATTATGGGGGGGACACATATATCTTTATAGGATTTAGAACATTACAATGACTAATACATCTGACGAATATGTTGGTGGGGGCCCAGTTCCAAATTTTGCATCGGGCCCATCAGACTCTAGTCACGCCTCTGCTGATAATTGCTACAATTTATCTATCTACATAGTTACCAATTCTACCAAATATTTAACTTTTTTTTTCGTGACCACAATATACATCATTGAATAGTCGTAGTCATGGAGAGGGTAAGAGTACGAAACTAAACACACAGCTGTAGACAAATAAAATGCATTTTCCGTCTGTCTCAGCTCCATTGTCTGTTTCAATTCTAATTCAAGCAGCCATGCGCACAGTGACCAGCATAAGCCTAATGCACACAGTGGCCAGAGTAATCAATAGCACTCCACAGACTCAGACAGGGAAACATCCCCATCCATAATATTTAATCCCCTGCTTGTATTCATAGGTTTGCTTACCATCCATCGACTTCAATTGGAAGATAGTTGTGGGGTCTAAGCATCCTTATGATTTTTATGATAGAGATATCAGAAAATACCAAAAAGAGAAATTCTGTTTAAGTTTTTGTATGGTGCAATGATCATCTCAGGATTATTTAGTCTTAGTAATATAGTTTTTAAATCGTAAATTCAATTGTGCTGAAACTGGGAAAAGTCATCAATACCAAAGAGAAAAACTCGAAGTATAATGAATGCTCTTTTTGCTAATATTTAGTTTGATACATCAATGCCACATCGCCTTACAATTTAGAAGGGATTGCTTACTTAATACTTAAAATAAAAATTAATACATGAGTAAATAGGGTAAGTTCACTTGAAAGATTAAGAAAGTATCTCTGGTGATAAAAAAAAAGTACATCCTCTATAAAGTTAGACCTTCCAGATCTGAAAAATATGAGTCTAAGCCAAGCCTTGGAACTGCTGCTCTTCAACCCTAATCCTACAAGAAGGTGTTTTCTACTTGAGAATTTCCAGATCACAGCCCTTGCACATGTATTCAGTTAATGGCAATGGCCATGTACAGAACAGCAGAATGGAAAACATGGCTGAGAACATTGGTTGAGTCGTTACCAGGAATGGCGGCAGCCTGATGTAAGCAATTGACACAGTCAATAGGCAAAATCTAAAGTATCAAGAAACAGACTAAAATTAGGTCAATGGACATAACCAGAAGACACAGCTAAACACCTAACGGGTGCTTCCAGAATCACAACGTATCACTTATCCACAGAAAAAGGGGCATCCTGTGTCCTCTATCGGAATGTAGCAGTGGTCACACATGCGCATTCAAAGTCTATGAATGGAGGGATAGGTGGACATGTGAGGTGTCCCACCAAACTCTATGGGTCTGAAAGGGCTAGTCAAATTCAGCACTTGGTTATCTTTGTCAGTTCCATAGATTTTGAATGGAGCAGCTCTGCTCATGTGCAACCAGCGCTGTACACAATGGAAGAGACAGAATCTTCATTTTTGTGATTAGTGGGAGTTCCACCGATGTGAACCCTAATGATCAGACACTTATCAACTGTTCTGTGGATTCTAGGAGCACCAGGGGGGATCAGAAACAGAACTTGGGTTCAAAAGTTGGCCATCAAGTGACTTCATAACAGCATTTTGCAACAGAGTGCCAGTGGAGGAGCAAGTGCTGTTGAGTGACATGACACCCAAAGATGTCATCAGCGAGTACTAGTATTCATTAACCTGGATGTATTCAAGAGAAGCAGAAGATTGAGGAGAAAGGAGTCACACCAATGTAATTCATAGACTTTTTATATAGGTATTCTTTGTATATACCTATTACATAGCAGCGTATGAACCATTGTCATTTCACACAATATAATAATACTTGTGTTCCTGTTCTGAAACATTTTGAGATAGTAAGGCAATTGTATAAAAATCAATGGCAAAAACAGGATGAATATTAAAAAAGTTTAATAAAAGAATAGACTTTTGCCGTAAGGATTTATAACCATCCAAATATTGAAAACACCTCCCAGTAGTTAAGAACAAGTAATTAGCTAATTAAGCCAAAGACAGGCGTCTGTTTCCAGCAACGGGGGCGTGGGATTCAAAACATGCCATCCCTGGAGAATTTCTCCGGTTCTATGTCTAAAAAAATGCAGGAACATTTCCAAAGAACAGATGTCTTGGAAGAAACAGGATGGGAGATTAGAGATTTTGTTATATGGAGGTGGTGGAGCGAAGGAGAGGCTGGAAGTGACAGACTTGGATGACGGGGGATATCATTAATGGGCCATTAGGCCAGAAAATATAGGACCCTACTGAAGGTGACCCCGACATAGGATTATCTACTGTCATAGGAAAGGAATATGTTTATTTATAGAACTCCAGAGACAAGGCATGGAGGGTTCAAGGGGGTTAAATAAATACAGACAGTTCTGGGTAATTAAAAGGATATTAAGAAAAGGTTCATGGCCTTCGAGTGCCATGCAACCCAAGTGACTGATGGAAGAAATAACAAGGACAAATATAGAGAAAGTATACAGAAAGACATAGCTCCTGCAAAGCTTCGTCTAATTAATCAATATATGTATATTGAAGAGAAATCTAGATAAAAGGTAAATGTAATACATGTTGTTATTTTATCTGCAATAAGAAAAAAAAGTATAAAAATGTTTATACTGACAAAATAGGGAATGAACATTGGTATACCGGTATACCTACTGTATACCAATGATATGGGGTCTGACTGATACATTAAGGAACCTGAGTCTATAATGCCCACCTCAAATACTGATCCAAAAATTCAGTATTGGCACCCACCCTCTGTTAATCTAGTCATACGCTTGACTGTGTGGGAATTGTGAATAAGTAATTTACATCTTACTCCGGGATATTGCCCAGGTGGCATGGTAGGTTCAAGGTTGCATGGATAACAGGAAACATTCAAGGATGTCTGGTAAAATTATTCTAGACTGTTGTGTTGGCGACATCTAGATTTTTATCCTAGGGATGTCAGCGGCATTCCCACTAGGAATGATTGTACACCAATTAATCATTATAACTCGAGTGGCAGAACAGATGATAACATGATAATATGCCTCACTATTGCCATCTGCACCATGGACAGGAGCATGTTACATGAAATTAAAAGTGTGAAGTAGTAATGTTTGACAGCTCTGTTTTCCCACTCATGGGATAAAATGTTAAAGGGACTCTGTCAGTCACAGAATGACTGTTCAAACTAAGTCCCACCGCTCGGTGTATGATGGTGGGGCCAATCATTTAAGTACACTTTCCCATCTGCTTGTTTTCCCTCTGTCTGCTTTATAGAGCCAGAGAAGGGAGAAGATAAGTAGAAAACAAGAAGATTGGAAGGTGCATTTAACCTCATTCACCCCCCAAGCCAATTTTCACCTTCATGACCAGGCCAAATTTTACAGTTCTGACCAGTGTCACTTTATGTGGTGATAACTCTGGAACCCTTCAAAGGATCCTACTGATTCTCATGACATATTGTACTTCGTGATGGTGGTAAAATTTGTTCAATATGACTTGTGTTTGTAAAAATATCAGAAATTTGGTGAAAACGTCACAATTTTCAAACTTTTAATTCTTATGCCCTTAAACCAGAGAGATATGTCACACAAAATAGTTAATACATAACATTTACCACATGTCTACTTTGCATCTGCATCATTTTTTAAACATATTTTTTTTGTTAGGAAGTTAGAAGGGTTAAAAGTTGATCAGCAATTTCTCATTTTTCCAACAAAATTTCACAAAACCATTTTCTTTAGAGATCACATCACATTTGAAGTGACTTTGGGGGGCCTATATGTCATAAAATAACCAAAAGTGACACCATTCAAAAAATTGCACCCCTCAAAGTCCTCAAAACCACATTCAAGAAGTTTATAAACCCTTCAGGTGCTTGACATGAATAAATGCAATTTGGAAGGAATAGATGAACATTTAACTTTTTTTTCACAAAAATTTTACTTTAACCCCAATTTTTTTTATTTTTACAAGGGTGACAGGAGTAAATGGATCTCAAAATTTGTTGTGCAATTTCTCCTGAGTATACCGATACCCCATTTGTGGGGGAAACTACTGTTTGGGTGCATGGCATGGCTCAGAATGGAAGAAGCACCATTTGACTTTTTGAACGCAAAAATGGTTGGAATTGAGAGCGGATGCCATGTCGCATTTGGAGAGCCCCTGATCTGCCTAAACAGTGAAAACACCCCACAAGTGACTCCATTTTTAAAACTAAACCCCTCAAGGAATTTATCTAGACATGTGGTGAGCACCTTGAACCCCCAGGTGCTTTATAGAAGTCTCTAACGTTGAACTGTGAAAATTAAAAAAATAAATTTTTCCTGCAAAAAATGTTGGTTTTGCCCTAAATTTTTCATTTTCATGAGGGTAACAGGAGCAAAATGGACCATACAATTTGTTGTGCCATTTCTCCTGATTACACCGATACCCCATATGTGGTTGAAAAATACTTTTGAGGCACAGTGCAAAGCTCAGAAGGGAAGAAGCGCCATATTGGAGTTCAGATTTTTCTGCAATGGTTTGAGGGTGTCATGTCACATTGGCAGAGCCCCTGAGGTGCCATAAAAGCAGAAACCACTCATAAATGACATAATTTTACAAACTTCACCAATCAATGAATTCATCTAGGGGAGCAGTCAGCATGTTGACACCACATGTGCCTCACAGAAATTGTATAATTTGGCGGTGAAGAAAGAATAATTACATTTTTACTGCTAAAACGTTGTTTTAGCCCTAAATGTTTAATTTTTATAAGGGCTAATAGGAAAAAATGGACCTCTCAGTTTGTTGTGCAATTTCTTCTGAGTGAGCTAATACCCCACATGTAACCAGGAACTACTTTTGATGTACAGTGCGAAGGTCAGAAAGGAAGGAGCACCATATTATAGAGCAGATTTTACTGCTATGGTTTGCGGGTGCCATGACCCACTGGAAGAGCCAATGAGGTGCCAGAACAGCAGAACCTCCACCCCATAAGTGACCCCATTTTACAAACTACACCTCTTAGGGAATTTATTTAAGTGTGCAGTGATAATATTGACACCACAGGTGTGTCACAGAATTTGATACCATTGGGCAGTGAAGAAAAAATAATTAAATTTTTACCACAAAAATTTAGTTTTAGCCCCAAATTTTACATTTTCACACAGAAAGATGGGTAAAAATGGCAGCAAAATTTGGCACACAATTTCTGCTGAACGTGGAAATACCCCATATTTGGCTGTACAGTACTGCTTAGCCACACTGCGAGACTCTGGAGGGACGGAGCGCTATATGCCTCCTGGAGCGCAGCTGTTCCTACAATAGTTTGCAGACTTCTCATATGGCGCCCCTAAGTGCTAGAAGAGCAGAACACTCCCCTCAAGTGACCCCCATTTTGGAAATTATACCGGTTTGGAATTTATCTACAGGCGTAGTCATGATTTGACTCCATGGGTGTTTTCCAGAAATAAGCAGCAGTGGATGCTGCTGAGGGAAAATTGCAAATCTGCTAATGTAGTGCCTGTACATTGCAGTTCCTAGTACATTGTAGTGCCTAGTACATTATGCTCAGTTTGTGCTTCTGGAGACATGGACCCATAAATTAGGTGGGCTCTCATCGCTACAGAAATGCCAAACATGTGGTCGCTAAATGTGGTTTAGGCACACTGTGGGACTCAGAGGGGAGATGCTGGATTTTTTGGGGGGGGCTGAGATGCCATAGTGCTTTTCCAGAGCCTTTGTACTACCAGTAACGTGGAAAGTCCCTATATTTCGATTGACAGATGACGGACCTGAGTGAGGACTTGCATTTTTTTGTGGATTGAGTTGAAGCTTTTATTGGGAACATTTTACATAACATTTGACATCACATTTATCCTGCACTCTCCGCTGAGCACTTACATCGGTGTTTAAATCTAAATCTTTGAATGACGTGATTTAGATGAAACCCCCGAGGGATCCATTCACTATAATGAGGCAGCAGAGTTACTCTGGACTCCATCTGGCCTCTGTTCAGAGGTGTCCGTCTTTACAGAGTTGCACAAAACTGTGGTGTACAGCACTTTTATACATGCCTAAGAAGTCCAACACTGCCAGATCACAGGCCAGACTGGGTCAACAGTGTCCCCATCAACCTCATTATAGGGAATATTCCGCCGGGAGTTCCATCTGAATCAGATATTTCAGAAATTTACATGGAAAACCCGGTGTAAGCGCTCAGCGTAGAGCACAAGATAAATGTGAGCCGAGTGTTACTGCGATCTTTGGGATGCAGAATGAACAAATCAACAGTAGGTCAAGAATTGTTTTTATTTATTTTTTACACCGTTCCTTGTGCAGTATAAGTGACTAGACTACTTTATTCTTTGGGTCGGGGTGATTACAGCGATATCAGATTTATATTGTTTTTTCATCTTTGGCTGCTGTCACACACTAAAAGATGCTTTTTTTTTTTGCAAAAACTAGTTTTTGCATCGCCATATTTTGAGAGCTATAATTTTTCCATATTTATGCCAACAGAGTCATGTGAGGGCTTGATTTTTGCTGGATGAGTTGACATTTTTACATTTTTATTGGTACCATTTTCGGGCACATGACATTTTTTTATCGCTTTCTATTCTGATCTTTGGGAGGCAGAATGAACAAAAACCAGCAATTTAGGAATTGTTTTTTGGTGTTATTTTTTTTTATGCTGTTTTGCGTGTGGTAAAATTGATAAGGCAGCTTTATTCTTCGGGTCAGTACAATTACAGTGATACCGCATTTACGGTATATAATTTTTTTATGTTTTGGCACTTTTACACAATAAAAACTATTTTAGAAAAAAACTTTTTTTATTTTTCTGCTGATGGAGCTGTTTGGCAGATTGTTTTTTTGCGGGAGAAGATGACGTTTTCAGTGATGCCATTTTTATTTGCATTCCTCTTTTTGATCACTTTTTATTACACCTTTTGTTTTGGCAGTATGATTAAAAAGCATCGTTTTTTGACTCGTTTTTTATTTATTTTTTTACGGCGTTTACTGAAGGGGTTAACTAGGGTGACAGTTTTATAGGCCGGGTTGTTCCGCACGCGGCGATTACAAATATGTGTACTTTTTTTGTTTGTTTGTTATGCTTTATAAACTGTCAGTTCTACTCTCATACAACTAAGAGCATGGTCTAACAAAATTGCTAGCCTGGTGACCTGGCCATGAAGACCTCGGATCACCATGGCAACAATCGGGCCCTTGTGATGACTTCGCAGGGGAGCCGATCGAAGGGGAGAGGGAGCCTCCTCCATCTCTCTACCTTCTAAATTCTGCGATCGATATCGATTGCAGCATTTAGAGGGTTAAACTAAAATCACCAGAACGTGTCCACATGTCCTAGGTCGGGAAGTCCTTCCCAACCAGGACGTATGGATACGTCTAAGGTCGGGAAGGGGTTGAATGATTGGCCCCGCTCTGAAACACCTGTACTTTGTTTGAACAGTCATTCTGCGCTGACAGAGTCCCTTTAAGTGAACTTGTTCTAAAAACATTGACAATGGGCAACATACAGTAGCTAGAGGGTCGTGGCAGAGCTAGATAATATAGAATATCCTGTCACAGTATCAGTACCATATGCAATAGGCAGCACATGAGGGGCAAGTTGTACGTTAATACATTTTCTAAATACTGCCTGCAAAAAGCTCTACAGAGAATGGAGTACTCTGTCAACATCCCATAGTCAATCGGCATCTAGGTTGTAAGACTCATCTGTGCCTGATGTAGATGGTTCTAGGACTTGTAGAGGATCCTTAGAGAACTGGTGTTCAGAAATCAGAATGTCCCAAATTGTAAAGTAAATTACAGCCATAATCTTCCTGTAAACAGGGGGAAAACACATAAAAGTGAGGAATTTCATTTTCATTTTCTGGATTGGTCTTGTAAATAAGTATCTCCAGATGTTGTGGTCCCACCATGACTTTCCATCTTCTGCTTTTGGGATATGTAGCTTCACTATATGTCAAAGATTTTTCTCTGTGTCACAATATATGTATACACAAATGCATATTTCCCTCTAAATATATAATGACCACAAGTCATCTTCTTCTTAGCCTCGCTTTACATTCTTTGCATTGCTTTGCTCCAGCTGTTTCAAGGCCCTCTCCATCTTTCATTCACACCTTCATCCCAGTAGTGACTTTCTGTCCTTTAGTGTAAAAGCTTTGATTATTCCAGAATTAATTCTTTCCTCCAACAAGCTGCTTTTCAGCTGACCCCCCACATACACGTGATGATGAAGGGTGGGGGTCCTTGGCTCTGCCAGGCAGGTTCTTTCTAGCCCCCCTCCCCTCCTTCTCTGTTGCATAAAATGAATACATCTGCTGCACATAAACATGTTGGCAGCTGCTGGGACAAATCCACCTCTTCAAATGTCGCTTCTGATTAGCTTGTCTTGGCAAAGCTTCGTCATTCTCTTGTGTGACAGAATATTGCTCCTTGTCTGCGGCTCCCCCCTCCTCCTTCTTTTTCTTGTTCCCCATCTCCATCCCTCCTTTCAGCAATTCCTCTCTCCTCTGGATGTTTGCATTCTTCAGCAAACACCTTCACTTTTTTTCACTCCTCTGCTCATTTCTTCTTTCTCAAACTTTGATTTGTGATTATCTATATGTTTACTGGGTGTATATAGACATCCGAAGACCATTATGGACCATGTTTTATTATTCCATCTCACCAGCCGCCCAGGAATGCTGAGACCGGTTTGCACTACACATAATACTACTAAAATTTTTAAACTGTTGCGTCCATAAATCTGTAAGGATCTAGACTGAAGATATTTATAGTGTACTAGTCCACCACAGGATCCAGGCTATAGTTTTTTTGCTGTATATGCACACACTAATCAACATTGAAATTGCGACACCAAGAAGGAAAAGTCGCGAGATTATGACAATCACAGAATCAAAAGACTTGCTAGTGATAGGCAAATATTGAAAAAATGGAAGCAAAATTTTCAAAACATCTCGCTTTATTCAGTATTGAGTATGAGTACTACACTCAGAAATTACCACGCACAGAAATACATGCACTTACACACCTTGGCTGTTATCGGTGATGTTATTAATAGTTGTTTGAGGAACGTTCTGCCACACTGAATGCACTTGGGCACAAAAAGAATCAAGATTAGTGATGAGCGAGCACTAAAATGCTCGGGTGCTTGATGCTCGGGTCGAGCACATTGGAATACTCGAGTGCTCGACCCGAGCAACGAGCCCAATGTAAGTCTATGGGAAACTCGAGCATTTTTCAGGCGGCTCCCCCTGGCGGTCTGTAGAGGGCCTAAAAATTGCCCAAATCGATGGGAACAGTGCACAAATGACATGGGGACAGCATGGGGAAGACCCCTGGAAGCATTTCTGACTCCCAGGTCACTTCTGTCAACAACGTTGTCAGAGGTATTACGCCACTTTTAAGGACTCACAATAAAACACATTTCCTGGGAAATATGTTAAGAAACATCCTTTCCAGGGTAATGACTTGTATATAAAGCAAAATAAATAACCAAAAGCAAAAATGCTCCTCCACACCTTGGGCTATGTTCACACGTAGCGTTTTTGATGCGTTTTTTCACTTTTGCATTGCTTTCAACCGTGACAAATGCATTCACCAGGAAATGTCATTTTAACATTTTACAACCTTATCTGGCCATGTGGTGTGTGAGATATCATCAGACACATCGTGTTTCATTTACGAAGGAGGGACTCTGAGATTCACAAAGCCTATTTTTATAGGGCCATCAGGCGGCCTTTACTATTCTTAAAGGGCCAGCAGTCGGCCCTCACTATTCTTAGAGAGCCATCAGCCGGCTATGTTTTATTGTTCCCATCACTAAAGAGTGGGTCTCCTATACTGTTATTGCGTATGCAGTGAGTGCCAGGGCTGCCCAAAATTTGGACGCACCCCAATACCACTTTGAAAATTTGGATGCACCCCAATACCCCTTTGAAGAGACTTAGAGGAGGGCCTCCTGAAAACAATAATATTCCCATTATTAGGAAGTAGGTCTCCCATTGTGTTTGCCTATGCAGTAAATGCAATGGTTGCCAAAAATTTGGAGGCACTCCAATGCCCCTTGGAAGAGACATGGAGGTCAGAGGGCCTCCTGAAAGCAATGTTCCCATTATTAGGAAGTAGGTCTCCCATTGTGTTTGCCTATGCAGTGAATGCAAGGGTTGCCAAAAATTTGGAGGCACTCCAATGCCCCTTGGAAGAGACGTGGAGGTCAGAGGGCCTCCTGAAAACAATGTTCCCATTATTAGTAAGTGGGTCTCCCATTGTGTTTGCTTATGCAGTGAATGCAAGGGTTGCCAAAAATTTGGAGGCACTCCAATGCCCCTTGGAAGAGACGTAGAGGGCCTCATAAAAAAATATTCCCATTATTAGGAAGTGGGTCTCCTATAGTGTTGGCCTATGCAATGAATGCAAGGGCTGCCAAAAATTGGGAGGCACTCCAATGCCCCTTGGAAGAGACGTGGAGGAGGGCCTCATAAAAAAATGTTCCCATTAGAAAGGAGCAGGCCTCCTATACTTGTAATGCCCATGCACTAAGTGTATGGGCTGACAAACATTTACCCCTGGGGGGTATACATGAACATACTGTATAAATTTTTTTTTTTTTACGGGCATCATAAACACCCTTTAAAAAATTATGTGGGTGTTGCATCACGGACCACTGTCACCCTGGTGATATGGAGGTGGAGGATGAGGAGAAGGAGGAGGACAAGAGCAAATAGCCAAAATCAGGAAGGGTATACTCATGTCTGAGTATGAAAAGAAGCATGGGAATACACCTCCCAAGAAAAGATACTGGATCTGAGTTTATGTTACGCTGCTATCATTCGGTGGTGTTGAGAAGTCTGGCCCAATCCAGCCCTTGTTCATTTTTATAAGAGTCAGCCTATCAGCATTTTCAGTTGACAGGGGGATGCGCTTATCAGTTATAATTCCACCAGCGGCACTAAAAACCCGCTCTGATAAAACGCTGGCGGCAGGGCAGGCCAGGACGTCCAAGGCATAGAGAGCAAGTTCATTCCACGTATCCAGCTTGGATACCCAATAATTATAAGGCACAGAGGAATCACGGAGGATGATGGTACGGTCGGCAAGGTACTCCCTCAGCATCTTCCCAAACTTTGCACTCCTTGTGATAGTACCACGCGCCTCAGGGCCTGTGCGAAGGGAGGAGCTGAGAAAACTCTCCCAGAACTTTGACAGTGTTCTCTTGCCTCTGCTGGCTTGAAGTTGTGTCTCTCTCACCTGTACTCCTTGGTTGTCCAACGAAGTGTGCCCTCTGCCGCCAGCGTTTTCAGATGGGAATTTTTTTAATATTTCCGCAACAAGGGCCTTCTGGTAGAGCCCCATTTTTGTAGACCTGTCCGCCTCAGGAATAAGAGATATAAAGTTCTCCTTGTAGCGTTGGTCTAGAAGTGTCACCAACCAGTAATGACTGTCACCCAAAATTTTGAGAACGCAAGGTTCATGGGAAAGGCAGCGTTACATAAACTCAGCCATGCGTGCCAGACTACTAACAGGCAAGACTTCCGTGTCCAAGAGGATGACTGACCATGCTCTCCCCCTCCTCCTCTCTGTCCTCTGGCCATCCACGCTGAACTGACGGTATGACAGCTGTGCAGGTAGTACCGTCTATAGATCATGAAGCTAGCTGCTGTCCTTCCTCTTCCTCCTCCTCTTCCTCATTGTCACCCAATCCACGTTGGGATGAGATGAGGCTGGGCTGTGTGTAATCACCCTGTATGGTTTCTTGCTCCATCTCATCGTGCTCCGCCTGCAATGCATCCTCTTTGATTGTGCGCAGAGAGCGTTTCAGAAGACAGAGAAGCGGGATGGTGACGCTAATTATGGCATCATCGCCACTCACAATCTTGGTGGAGTCCTCAAAGTTTTGGAGGATGGTACATATGTCTGACATCCATGTCCACTCCTGAGGTCTTATGTGTGGAGTCTGAACTGAATACCGACGGCCGTGTTGATGCTGGTACTCAACAACTGCCCTCTTCTGCTCACAAATCCTTCCCAACATCTGCAGTGTAGAGTTCCAACGTGTGGGGACATCACACACCAGTCTGTGAGCCGGAAGCTGCAAATGCTGCTGAAACACGGCAAGGGCGGCGGAAGCTGTATGTGACTTTCTAGAATGGGCACACAGGTGGCGTACTTTAACAAGCAGATCCGGCAGCTCCGGGTAGGATTTGAGAAACCGCTGAACCACGAGGTTAAGCACATGGGCCAGGCATGGTACATGTGTGAGGTCGCCTCGCCACAGAGCCACCACCAGGTTCCGGCCATTGTCACACACGACCATGTGTTCAGCCTGATGGCGGCTGGGGACCGAGTACCGATGGACGGCCGCCGCCATCAGGTTGCGGAATGCTTCCGTCTCCACGAGCCTAAAAGGTAACATTTCGAGCGCAAGCAGTCGTGAAATGTGAGAATTTAGTAGTGTGGCCTGTGGGGCCTTGGCTGTGTATTTGCGCTTGCATTCCAAGGACTGGGGTATGGGCAACTGAACGCTGCACTGGGATAAGGACGTGGATGTGCTTCCTGATGCTGCTACTTGTGAGTGTGCAACGACAGGTGCAGGGCAGGAGGCATCTTCGCATGCACCATGGACAGGGGATTGGCTTGCAAGCACGACAGCGGAAGAAGCAATGGTGCCACGCGCAGACAATGTTCCTGGACCATGGGGTTCGGCCCACAAAGTCGGGTGCTTTGCTGCCATGTGCCTGATCATGCTGGTGCTGGTCAGGTTGGTCGTTTTGCCACCCCTGCTGATGCTGGCCTGGTGGTGCAAATGGCCTTTTTGGGGTTATCGGCAGAGTCTTTAAAAAACAACCAGACTCGGGAAGACCTAGTAGTTGTACTGGCAACTTCCTTCGTGTTGGTGCTATGGGGAATGGTTGCCTTCCTTCTGTCTGCGGCCACCACACTGCTTCCTCCTGCCTGTTGGGGTGCTCTGCCTCCCTCCCCCCTGTGTGCTGCTGTCCTCACCCTGCATGTCCTCCTGCCAGGTTGAGTCAGTCAGTATATCATCCACCACCTCGTCTTCCACTTCCCACCCTGGTCCTCCTCCTGACTTTCTGGCAATTGTGTCTCATCATCGTCCACCTCTTGTGACACTTCCCACCGTCACCTTTGTGTGACCGTGGCTGCTCAAATATTTGGCCATTGCTACATGCGATCTCCTCTTGCCCTGCTTCAAGTGGACCGGGTGAGAGGCCCGAATCTATAAATGGAAAAGTGAACAGGACTTCAGAGTGTCCAAGTGTGGGATCAGTTGTCTCCGGGGACTCGGCATGGTGGGAGGAAGGAGGATCAGGGTGAGGAATATGCGGTCCAGACTCATGGCTACTGAGACTTGACCGTGTGGAAGACAGGGTGTTGGTGGTGGCTAAGTGACTGAAATCATTATCTGCTATCCAACCAACAACCTTTTGACACTGCTCTGGGTTCAATAGTGGTGTGCTGCGGTCCCCTAGGAATTGGGACAGGAAGGTCGGGCAAAAAGATGTGGGGGTTTGTTGTGGCATGATTTCAGCTTGCCCACGGCCTTGTCCTCAGCCTCTGCATGCACCATCACCATCACGTCCAGTTCCCCGTCCCTTGCCACGTGCCTTGCCCATTTTAAATGGAAGACAGTATCTTCCACGCTCACTAAAAATGACTGAGTTTGTAGCGAACTTATATGTGATCCGTGTGACGGAGAAAACAGAGTTTTAAATACCTGGCCTGTGGGTAGCTAGTTTGAAAAGCAAACTGGTGTGAATTGCTTCACTGACACACTGAAGGAAATTTTTAATGGAGGCCAGAAATGGCAGTATTTTCTGACAACGTATATGTGATCCGTGTGACGGAGAAAACACAGTTTTAAATACCTGGCCTGTAGGTAACTAGTTTGAACAGCAAACTGGAGTGAATTGCTTCACTGACACACTGAAAGAAATTTTTAAGGGGAGGCCAGAAATGGCAGTATTTTCTGACAACGTATATGTGATCCGTGCGACGGAGAAAACACAGTTTTAAATAGCTGGATTTCTAGCGCTGTAATATGGAAAGGACCTGGCTGTATTCTGCAGTGCCAACAAGCAAATGGCGCAGAAAAACGGTGTTCTCTGGATTGCTTTTTAAGCAAATAATGAGCATTAAGAGCCAAAAAAAGTATTCCTGGCCCCTGAGGCCTGGGCCTTTGTATAGAAATATCTAACAGCAGCAGAAGGCAGAATTGGAATGGAGTCTCTTGTACTATATGCACTGCAGTCTGCAATGTACACTGCCTCCCTATATACCCTACCTGCCTGATATCTCTGCAGATGGATTAGTCCTCAGAAGGACTGTTTGTTAAGATGGATATGTGTAATGTACTTTTTTTCTCCCTACACTACCTAATACACAAGCAAATCTCTCCCTGATGCACCAGCAGCTCTCCCTACTCTGCCTGATTCCGGAGTGACTGTGACAAGCACAGCGGCGCCAGGTCTAATATAGACCTGATGACGCTGTGCGGCCAGCCAATCACTGTAATGCCACAACCACCATGGCTGCGGCATTACAATGAGTGGCAGGCAATCCCTGCATGTTGATTGGCGCTCTAAAGAGTGCCAAACATGCAGGGAGGGGACCCAAGCATCCGCCCGAGCATCTCACAAGTACTCGGCGAGCTCCGAGCATCTCGAATACTGAGATGCTCGGGCGAGTACCGAGTACTTGCGAGAATGCTCGCTCATCACTAATCAAGATACATTGCTGGCATGTTTCTTTGCAATTGCCAATCAATGACGTCCCAGATGTGCATAATGGGAGACAAGTCCAGAGATGCTGCAGGCCATGGTAGCCCATTTAGGCCACACAGGCTGCTTACAGTAGTACAAGCAAAATGTGGCTGGCATTATCGTGTTGAAAAACAGTTCCTAGGACATTTAGTTGAAATTACCATACCAATCGATCCACTATCAAATCAATGTAAATCTGAGTTGTTAGTGTACCTGGAATAAAGACTTGAGGGGTGCAGCAACCATAAATTATGCCTACCCTCACCATAATCCTAATAATGGGAGTAGGACTGGTGTGAAGTTCCCTAATGAAGGCCTCTTCATTGACGTCACACCATCGCTCTCAAAGGTTATCACGGTGCAGAGCAAGACGGCAATGAAGGATGGGATGGATGTCTATCCTCTGCAGAGATGAGTCCTACTTTTGTCTTGGACGCAATGATAGCCAGAGATTTTGTCTGGAGACCACCTGGGCAAAGCAATGAAGAGGCCATCACAAAGGAACATCACACTAGTCCTACTAGATTATGGTGTGGGGTGGCATAATGTTACGCACACGCCTGGACTGACTGGCATGAGCGTGGTTAGTGATCCCACTAGACCATGAACCGAGGAGTGCCTGGAGGGGCGTGACTAAGTATCAACTCGGTCCGACCAAGGTTGCACGGCGGCTCAATCGACTCCGTGAACCAGGGAGGAACCGAGCAGAGGGACTAGGTGCTACTCCAGGTCAGACCCCGGTCTCAGCTGTTGACCCACACCGGGGAATGCAGGAACAGGCAGTTTAGGCTGGCATACTGACAGGTGGGTACTGGCAGGCACGGCTGGTATGCAGGCATGTGGGTACTGGCAGGCATGACAGGTATGCAGACAGGTGGATACTAGCAGGCACGGCTGATATACAGACAGGTGAGTACTGGCAGATAGGAACGCAGGCAGGATAGGGACCAGTACAGACTGGGATACAGGAACAGAGCCGCAAGTGCGGCAGACAAGCAGAACAGAGCAAAACCCGCAGGTGTGGTAGACGAGCAGAGCAAAACCCGCAAGTGCGGTAGACAAGCAGAGCAGAGCAAAACCCGCAGGTGCGGTAGACAAGCAGAGCAGAGCAAAACCCGCAGGTGCGGTAGACAAGCAGAGCAGAGCAAAACCCGCAGGTGCGGTAGACAAGCAGAGCAAAACCCGCAAGTGCGGTAGACAAGCAGAGCAGAGCAAAACCCACAGGTGCGGTAGACAAGCAGAGCAGAGCAAAACCCGCAGGTGCGGTAGACAAGCAGCGCAGAGCAAAACCCGCAGGTGCGGTAGACAAGCAGAGCAGAGCAAAACCCGCAGGTTCGGTAGACAAGCAGAGCAGAGCAAAACCCGTAGGTGCGGTAGACAAACATAGCAGATACACGCAAGGTACTTACAATGAAGTAGCAAGTGGACACTAAACTCACAAACAGAAGTACAGAGACAACGAGTTGGAGTTAGGTGCAGGTTCAGACACTGCAGGAAAAGGAAAGATCCGAACATAGAGACAAACAAGTAACGGGCTAGGACACTGTTCAGACAGGAACTGAACCAGGAGCAAGATACAGGAACGAGCCTGGGAACTCAGCCCCCAGGGTGGCGGAAACAGACTAGAAGTCACAGATACAGGCAACGAGCCTGGGTATACAGCCCCCAGGGTGGCGGAACAGACTATAAGTCACAGATACAGGTAACAGGCCTGGGTACTCAGCCGCCAAGGGTGGCGGAAACAGACAAGATACAGAACAGGACCTGGCAACTCAGTTGCACAGAACACACTGAAAGAAAGTGTTGCTCAGGCACCTCCTACTGGGTGGAGGGGGTTTAAGTATCCAGTGACTCACAACAATAGGCTGGAGACGCATTAGGAGTGCGCACACAGTAACTATAAGAATCAGGCAGTAACCGCGCCGCCGCCCTAAGCAATCAGACAAGGACATGCACACAGCAGGTACTGGAGGAAAGTGTGCAGCCTGGACTGATAGGTAAGATGGCGGTCTTGCATGGTGGGAGGTGGTAAACCATGCCAGCACGCCGCCAGGGATGTTACACATAATATATGGTAGCTGAACACTTCTAGTCTTCATTCCAAGTACACTAATATCTCAGTGTTACATTAATTTGGTTGTTGAACCAAGTGGTCCGGTCATGTATGCAAAGTATCCCAGGAGCCATTTTTCAGAAGGACAACGCTAGGCCATATATTGATTGAGCTACTATGAGTATGGTCGAAACATGATCATGACTTGCATCGTCTCCGAGCTTGTCTCCCATCAAGCACATCTGGGACGTCATTGATCAGCAATTGCAAGGGGAGCTTCCAGCAGTGGATCTTGATGATTTATGTGTCCAAGTGCATTCAGCTTAGCAGAACATTCTTCAGACAACCAGTAATAATCTCATTAATAGCATGCCAAGAAGTGTGCATTTTTACTCACACTTGATACTGAATAAAATGAGTGCTTTGAAAATTTTGTTTATATTTTTCATCATTTGCATATCATTAACATCTCTATCGATCCGGTAATTTCCAAAATCACATGACTTTTCCTCTTGGTGTTGCAGTTTCAATATGTGATATTATGCTATTGAACTTTAGTTTCTGGAGAGTGTGATATGTCATCTGGGCAGATGCTGTATATTTGCTTCACAAGCAGAGATATGCTGGAAATCAGCATCACTAACTGACATCGGACCATAAACTAGAAAGTCTAGTTATGTTTCATTCCTGATAGCTGCATATATGCCAATTAAAAAAGGCTCATCATAGAGCCGAAATATTGCTCACTATCTGGTGTTAAAATAAGCCAGTTCAATCTTATTATCTGAGACCCTGGTGCTGTTGACTCTTTGAACGTATGTGTATTATTAAAGGGGCAATCACATCCCCATGGTGACATGCAAGGGACATCTACATTACAGACGTCTGGACAATGCAGTATCTGATATTTGATGTGATTTTAAGCAAAATGAAACATATAATATGAACTAATATGAACTAGCTTGGTCTCTTTTATGGATAGATTCACACGTGATTTAAATTTACATTGTGGAACTAGCGTACGAATCCCTACTAAAATCCATAAAAAGCATGTATAGCTTTCGCTGATAAATTTGCTATGACTAAGGGTCATAAAGCCCTCAAACTAGCCAATGGTGGCGTTATGTCAGATTGTAACTGGATTACTTTTAAAGAAGACAGAAAGAAATAATTGGCTGATCTCAATGAGGAAGATGGACTGCTATCTCTACTTGCTGAGGTAGTTCAAGCCATCTGTGATTTTTCATCAAAAATGGACACATAAAGAAGGCTACCAGTAGCATCACCTTCAGCTTTTCAACACTGCCGCAATCTTTTGTCTGTTGGGATCCACTCAATCTACCAATCCCTGCCTAGTTCAGTGGGAATACTAAGACTTTCCGGAGATCTGTTAATCAATAAACAATAAATTTTGATCTTTGTAGCAGTTTCAGTCTTACCGAGATTTGGCAACAGAGTCGACAGATACATTAGAATGTTTTGGAATTACTTCAGCGTTGAAAACAAGATGGACCAAACTGGATGATCTGGCCAGTCGATTAATCAATTACCAGTTATTTTCACAGCAGGAGCACATTTATATGATTATCTCAGCACAGGAACATTTTATTTAAACACATCCAAATATGGAAGTTATTATTATTCCAAGAGCTGTTGATTAAAATGAACTTTTGTTAGTGGGAAAACCCCTTTAAATCTGCTTCCCTAATATGTACAATAGCGGTGTGCTAATACTACACTGTGTAAACCCAGCTTTGTACAGAAAGATAATGATACTCCTTTAAGAGACATATGGCTATATAAGAATCTAATTATCAGATGATCTCTAAATATTTCATTGAAGGCAGAAGAATTTTGTCATTGTTTTCTTTTTCCATTTTATTTGAATTAAGATCAAATACCAAAAAGCAATTTCATGCTCCATGCTCCACCTGCTTAGGAGCTTTACGTGGTCACTACACTTTTATTTGATGGGAATCAAGCACAGACATATTTTAAATGTGAAACTCATCTCCAAGATATGGCTATGATAGCACAATACGAAGTATAATACATTGATAATGAGAATAGTACTCACTCGGGCAGCCACATGTGCCGCAATACATACAGCATCAAATAGTTGCTTGGTAGTTAGCCAAATTATAATATTAATGTTTTTATGAGTGGTTGGTACCTGATATTCCTGCACTTCTAAATGACAAATCTGTTTTTACGATATTTTTAATATGGAGGCTATCACAATGTCTGCACTGTAAACTTTCCTTTGTCTGTAGTGGTAATAAATGTATATGAAACTTTAGGCTTTGTTCACACTTAACAAATATGCTGTATTTTTATGTCTGGATATGCAGGTGGAAACAAAATCCACGGCGTAATACTGCATCATCAAAGCGGATGAGAATTTATTGCAATGTTGCTGCGACCAAAAAACGTAATTCTGGCGTTTAGAATTTTTTTCTCATTACGCCATTAACCAATCCGATTAATTCTTTTTTTATATTGATAGATCGGTCGATTCTGAAAGCGGCGATACCAAATATGTTTATGTGGGTTTTTTTTAATTATTTTATTTTAAATGGGGCGAAAGGGGGGTGATTTAAACTTTTAAACACTGTGTTCCAAATTATTATGCAAATAATATTTTCTAAGATTTCCCAAATTACCTATATGAATTGCAGTCATTGTAATTTTCCAGTCAAATAACTATTAGAGTACAATTGAAAGGTTTTTGTACAAACTGCCTATGATAACAGTATATTTGTTAAAAAATAAAACACTCAAACTGCACTCAAAATGCATGTTCCAAATTATTATGCACAGCAGAGTTTTCAACCTTTTACTCAAGTAGGTGAGCGGGTGCTCTTAACCATTCACTTTTTGTGACAATACCGCCCCTAGGCCTACCTCCGAGGCATCTGTCTGTACAATGAAGGTTTCCTTGAAGTTGGGGCTGATGAGGACTGGCTGTCCACACAGGGCCAACTTCATGGACTGAAAGCCTTCTTCTGCCTGAGGGTTCCACCGAACCATTACCGATTTTTTTCCTTTCAAGAGATCGGTCAGGGCCGCCATTCTCCCAGCAAAATTAGGTATAAACCGGTGGTAATACCCAAGGATGCCAAGGAACGCCCTCACCTGCTTTGTACTTGACGGTTTAGGCCAATTTTTTATGGCCTCAACTTTATTGATTTGGGGCTTGATAACTCCTCGGCCAATCACATACCCCAAATATCGGGCTTCCTCTAGCCCTATCGCACATTTTATTGGGTTTGCCATTAACCCCGCGGCTCTGAGAGAATCCAGCACTGCTTGTATCTGGGATAGATGTGTATGCCAGTCGGTGCTAAAGATGATAATATCATCTAGATACGGGGATGCGTACTCCTGATGAGGCTTGAGCACTATGTCCATCAACCTCTGGAATGTAGCCGGGGCCCCATGTAATCGAAAAGGTAAGACCACATAGTGATATAGACCCTCCGGAGTTATGAAGGCGGTCTTTTCCTTTGCCGATTTCGTGAGAGGTACCTGCCAGTAACCCTTGGTGAGATCGAACGTGGTAAAGTACTGTGCCTGCTCCAGACTCTCAATCAGCTCATCCACCCCGGGCATTGAGTAAAGGTCAAACTTCGACACTTTATTTAGTTTTCAGAAATCATTACAGAAGCGTAACGATTAGTGTTGAGTGAGTATGTTCTGTTAACCCTTTCGCCGAGTACGCTCGGGCCGAGCACCGAGTATTTATAGCTGCTCGGTGATATGCTTGAATCACTCCCGTGTGCATGATTTGCGACTGTTTGACAGTTTTATTACATGGGAGGAATGTCTATTTCTTACACATTCCTCACATGTAATAAAGCTGCCAAACAGTTGCAAATCATGCACACGGGAGGGATTCAAGCATATCACTGAGCAGCTATAAATATTCGGAGCTCGGCCCGAGCGTACTCGGACAGAACATACTCGCTCAACACTAGTAACGATCCGTCTGGTTTCGGAATCAGTATGATGGGGCTAGCCCATTCACTCCGTGATTCCTCGATGACGCCTAACTGGAGCATCTGTTTTACCTCAGCCATGATGGCTTGCCTCCGGGCTTCGGGTACCCAGTACGGTCTCATTCGCACCCTTACCCCAGGTTCGGTGACAATGTCCTGTTGGAGAACTGTAGTCCTACCCTGTAGCTCTGAGAACACATCGGTATTCTGCTGCACCAGTGAGCGAGCCTCCCGTCGCTGCTGTTTAGTGAGAGCATCACTTATCCTGACCTCTCCCCTGGACGCATCCCTGGCTGAAGGTAGAGAACTCTCTGGTGATATGCCCGGAGTGACATCTGTAACTAAACACTTCGATCTTTCCAAAGTTTTAGCAGGTTTACATGATAAAGCTGCTCAGGTTTCCTCCTTCCGGGCTGATACACCCGGTAATTTACCTCCCCCACCTTTTCTCGAACCTCATATGGCCCTTGCCACTTGGCCATGAGCTTACTCTCGGCTGTGGGTGTAAGGGGGAAGACCGGGGTGTAAGTGCTTTCAGAGCAAGGGATCCGGAACTGCCGGGGCCGTACCTCCTGTTGCAGAGGGAAGATAGACTGCTAGCACAGGAGTCATGTGACTGGGAAGTTGGGGGTGTGTTGAGAGACAGAGCTGGGAAGTCAGGTGACCGAGGGACTCCTGGTGTGACTGGAGAGAGGAAGAGACGAGGACATTTTGCGCGGGAAAGCGGAGCTGAGTCCTGCGCAGGAGAACAGTGTGAGAAGGTCCAGGCTCCTGGCTCGAGTACTGGGAGCAGGAGTCGGGTGCAGTGGACCGGAGGAGTCAAGCCCAACTATAGAGACAAGGGACGTAGGGTCCGTGGAGCCGAGGCACGTGAGGTGCCGTGTTATGGACTAGGGGCTCAGTGGGTAAAACCGGAGATCGCCCGTTGCCGCCAGAAGACGGAGCATTGTTTGGGCAGGGAAGCCTGAAGAAATCATCACCTGCATCCGCTGGCGACTGCCTTGTGAGGAGCCAGAGTCAGCTAAGTGTACAAACTAACGTTTACAACCGGTTCGGCTGTGCTACATCTTGTCAGACTGTGAACTGTTAGTTATAGACTTTCACCTGCTATTTTCCTTGTTTCCCCCCCATATTTTCCTTGTTGCTCCCTGCGTGGAGATTGACCTTGTTCTTATAACCCCCCCCCTGCTTATTAACCCCGTATTGGTTGCTCTGTGTTTCTGTGTCACTGCATCTAAAGTACCCGTGTTACATGGGTACCAGTACTAACACTCGATCGCCCTTGTTAAAAGACCTGACTCTGGCTCTTTTATTATATGTGTGCCTCTGGGCTGCCTGGGCATCTAACAGATGTTCTTTCACGATGGGCATGACCGCCGCGATCCGGTCCTGCATACTAGCCACGTGTTCAATTATACTCCTATGTGGAGTCGGCTCTTGTTCCCACGTCTCTTTGGCTACGTCCAACAGACCCCTAGGGTGTCTGCTGTACAATAACTCAAAGGGAGAGAACCCTGTGGAAGCCTGGGGTACCTCACGGACGGCGAACATCAAATAGGGTAGCAACATGTCCCAATCCCTTCCATCCTTAGAAACGACCTTTTTTAACATGGACTTGAGGGTTTTATTGGACCTTTCTACTAGCCCGTCGGTTTGAGGGTGGTACACCGAGGTGCGCAATTGTTTAATTTTTAGCAGTTTGCACAGTTCTCTTGTCACTTTGGACATAAAAGGGGTCCCCTGATCCATCAGGATCTACTTAGGTAGTCCAAGGCGACAGAACATGGCAAACAGCTCCCGTGCAATCAGTTTTGCCGAGGTGTGGCATAGCAGTATAGCCTCCGGGTACCGGTTGGCATAGTCGACCACCACCAGTATATGTTGGTGGCCACAAGTGGATTTTACAATGGGCCTTACCAAGTCCATTGCAATCCGTTCAAAAGGTACCTCTATCACTGGAAGAGGTACCAATGGGCTACGGAAACTTGCGATGGGTGTGGTCAACTGACATTCGAGGCAGGATTCGCAGTACTTTAGGACCTCCGCGTAAATCCCTGGCCAAAAGAACCGCTGCAAGATATGCTCTTGCGTCTTTTTAACCCCAAAGTGTCCACCCAGCAGGTGTGTGTGTGCCAACTCCAGAACCGCCCGACGGTACGACTGAGGTACCACTAACTGTTCCACGACCTCGTCCCTGATTTTGTCTACCCTATAGAGCAACTCATCGTTGACTACCATGTGTGGAAATACAGTATCTGCACCGGGCTGTTGGGCTACGCCATTTACCTCTAACACCCTTTCCCACACCCGAGTCAGAGTGGGATCCTGTAGCTGAGCTGTCCCAAACGTGCCCCGGGACACTTCCAGCTCAGGGATCGATGGGGTCTCCTCGACCTCTCCTGCCAGCACCTCTAGGGTAAACCTATTGGGGTCACACTCTGTCCCTAGGTTGGACACCCCTACGGCAGGTACCCCTGACTTGGGTTTGTCGTGTACAGCGCCTGTAATACATTTTACCGGGGAAGAGTGGATTTTGTTTTTCCACAAAGTCCAGAACAGGGGCAAGTCTCTTCCCAACACAGTCCCATAGGGAAGAGTTTTTACCACCCTCACCACGTGTTTTATGTCTCCACATGGCATGGACAAAACTACCTCCGCAGTTGGGTACTCTCGGAGGTCCCCATGGATACACACAACCCCGACTGTCCGTCCACTGGGGTTGTCTCCTGGCACCAGCAACCCATGTACCAAAGTCACTAGGCTCCCTGAATCTAGGAGGGCCTCCGTGGGGTACCCATTAACCAGTACCTGGCACAGTTGGGGTTCACTGTCCGGGGAGTCGGCGCTCGCAGTGCAGTCTGGGCGTACATTGAGACCCGGCGGATAAACCCGCAGTCCATGGGTTCTGTAGTCAGGGGACAGTTAGCAACCACATGTCCCGGCCCCTGACACCGCCAGCACCTAATGGTGGAGGTACTGTTAGGTCTTATGACTGTTTGGGAGAGAACCGGTCTCCAGCCACTCTCATTCCGGGGTACCCCTTCAGCACGAGTACGGTGCTGACTGTCCTCAGCAGAGGGACGCGACCACCAGGTTCTGGGCATTGTCACACATGACCATGCCTGGCTGTAGGTTCAGCAGTGACAGATACAGATCTGCCTGCTCTGTTACAGCTGTCAACAACTCTGCAGCGGTGTGCGGTTTGTCACCTAAGCATATTAGCTGCAGCACAGCCTGTTGCCGCTTGGCCAAGGCAGTGCTTTCAGCTTCGACTGATGTGGTCATTTCGGAGATGGAGGCTGAAGAGAGGGAGGAGAAGGTGCAGGAGCTGTAGAATGTGGGGGCAACCCTGATTGACTCAGGGCACGAAATCCTCGGCATCAGGAGGACGTGTTCCGTCCCAGGGTCCGACTGGGTCCCGGCTTCCACTATATTATCCCCAGTGTGCTGTCAGTGAGATGTACCGTCCCTGGCCACAAGCACTTGTCCACGTGTCTGTGGTTAGGTGGACCTTCCCAGTAACTGTGTTGGTGATGTCCTGGGACACATGCTTGTGTAAGGCGGGGACAGCACACTGGGAGAAATAGTGGCGGCTGGGGACCAAGTACTGAGGGACGGCCGCCGCCATGAGGTTGTGGAAAGATTCCGTCTCCACAAGCCTAAAATGCAACATTTGTGGCCTGTAGGGCGTTGGCTGTGTATTTGCGCTTGCGTTCAAAGGACTGGCGTGGGGACAACTGAACGCTGCGCTGGGACAAGGACATGTGGTTGCTGATGGTGGTGGTTGCAAGTGTGCTACGACAGTTGAAGGGCGGGAGGCATCTTCGCCTATGTCATGGACAGGGAATTGGAGTGCACCCACAACGGCGGAACAGGCAGTGGTGTCACCCGCAGACACTGTTTCTGGACCCTGGCGTTCGGCCCAACTAGTCAGGTGCTTTGCTGTCATGTGCCTGATCATGCTGGTGGTGGTCAGACTGGTAGTTTTGCTGCCCCTGCTGATGCTTGCATGGGAGATGTTGCAAATGGCTTTTTGGGGTTAACTTGACAGTCTTTAAAAAAGAGCCAGACTCTGGAAGACCTAACAGTTGGACTGGCAACTTCCCTTGTATTGGTGTCCTGGGGAACAGTTGCCCGCCTTGTGTCTGTGGCCACCCCACTGCTTGTTCTGCCTGTTGTGGTGCTACACCTTCCTCCCCCTCTGCTCTGCTGTCCTCGCTTTGCATGTCACCTTGCCAGGTTGGGTCAGTAACTTTCATTGTTCACCACCTCGTCTTCCACGTACGCACCCTGGGCCTCCTCCTGACTTGCTGGAAATTGTGTCTCATCATCATCATCCACCTTTTGTGACAGTAATCTCGCTTTCCCACCGTCCCCTTTGTGTGACCGTGGCTGCTCAAATATTTGGGCATCGCTACATGCGATCTCCTCTTGCCCCGCTTGAAGCGAGCCGGGCGAGAGGCCCAAATCTATAAATGGAGAAGTGAACAGCTCTTCAGAGTGTCCAAGTGTGGAATCACTTGTCTCCGGGCACTCGGCAGGGAGGAAGGAGGATCAGGGTGAGGAATATGTGGTCAAGACTCACAGCTACTGAGACTGGACCGTGTGGAAGATGGGGTGGTGGTAGTGGCAAAGTGCCTGGAAGCATTTTCTGCTGTACACCCAACAACCTTTTGACACTGCTCTGGGTTCAATAGTGGTGTTCCGCGGCCCCCTACCTAGTGGGACAGGAAAGTAAGGCGACATGATGAAGGTGCTTGTTGTGCTCCCTCAGCAGGGACAATTGTAGCTTGCCCAAGGCCTCAGCTTCTGCGTGTACCATCACCATCACATCCACTTCCCCATCCCCTGCCACGCACCTTGCCCATTTTAAACGGAGTATAATATTTGTCACCTTCCTAAAAGTGTCAGGATTATTACCGCAGTAATATCGGATCACGTCTGATGACCACGGTTTTAGGGACGGTATATAATGGGCGGCCATTTGCTGGTGGGCAACCATTTTGGGTAACCACCAGCAGGAAATGGATTCTCCCACCCACCGTCCCTATTTTTATTATTAAAGTGAATGATTGAGATGTAGGAACGGGATTTTGTGTTCACTAAAGGGGTGTCCTTATGTTATTTGTCATAGCACTTAGGCGTGGGGGGAGGTCCTCGAAGTTGGTGGAGCTGGACAATGGCGGATTGGTGGGGGGGGTCTCACGAGGTTCTGGACCCCACCCTAGGTGGAATTGAGTGATGATGGGTGTTTAAATAATCTCGATGAAGGGATTTGAGTTAAGGGTTACTTTCATTGGCCAGGTTAATTAATAGGTGCCTCTGAGGTGGTGCATAGCGGCTAGAGGTAAGTTATGACCTGGGGTCAAGGTGGGCTTATGTGACCTGTTAGTCATAAGTTTGGGGCTTCGAGGACCACCCCTCTAGATGGTTATTATTTTGTTAATGTTTGTTATTAATTATTAATAAAAGGCTGCTGTGGCCAATTTAATCCAACTGTGTGTTTATTCACGGAGGCAAAAAGAAAAATATTGGAGGAAGCGGGAGGAGGTTTGGGAGAAAAGGTTTTTTTTGGACAAGCTCACATGACTCGCATTTACTCCTTTGTCATGCTTTTCAAGCAAATAATCAGGATTAAGAGCAAAAAGAATATTAGCCCTGATATCTAGGGCTATGGATATCAGTAACAGCAGCAGACAGAATGTGCAATAGACCCTATTCTGTTCTATAAACTCTCCTCAAACTATGCCTGCCTAACTCCTGCTATCATCAGGACTGATATGCATCAGAATTAGTCCTCAAAAGGACTGTTAGTTTAGATGTATATTGCTGTGGAATACCTGACTAAATCAACCGCCAATTCTCTTCCTAGCTCAGCAGCACCTCTCCCTACTCTGCCTGTCTGAAGGGTAGACTGTGACGAGCATAGGGTCACCGGGTCTTATATAGACCCGATGCCGCTGTGCGTCCAGCCAATCACTGTAATGCCACAAGCAACATGGCTGTGGCATTACAGTGACTGGCAGGCAATCTCTGCATGTTTATTCGCTGTCTAAACAGCGCAAAACTTGCGGGACGGGGACTCGAGCTCCCGTTTGAACATCCAGGAAGTACTCGCCAAGAATCTTGAACCATCACTAATAGGGATGTTATATCTTGCATCAAATGTGTCACAAAACTACTGATTGGCTGTTTAATCAGACACTTGCCAATTTAGAACTATATAAATCTTTATATATGCAACTTTATTTACCAATAAAAACTGTAACTAATCTAAGTGTTATTTTTTTAACAAACCTAAACTGTCATAACGGCATTAGCAGTGGGTTACGGATTCCTAATAATTTATCATACATCATAGGCTTAGATGCATCAGATCATCAGCAAAAGTATTCCTGGAAATTATTGCAAACTGTTGGCAGCTACGATATGACACCTGCTTGGATGGAAACATAACGGCAAATACTTCATGCACTAATTCCGTGCAGTCATTAGCAGAGACAGTAACTGGAGGAATTGACAGATCCAGATTCAGTGATCCACATAAACAGCAGATTGACATCTGTCTCTTTGAAAATATTTTAGTTCATTGAAGCAAACATATCCTCAATATTTTGGTCATCAGCCCCAAGAAATATGGGTCATAAATGTCATTAGTCTGAAGGAGGATGGCGACCCCATGCAATATCCATAATGTGCTTACTGTAACGGTAGGGGAAAAGCGGACATCCACACTCAGAGTTCAAAACAATCAACCTGGGTAAATACCCCCCAAAAAATTATCATTCATGACATCCATTTATTAAAGCAGCCCTCCCATTATTATTTTTTATTATTATATATGTGTATATGTGCATGTAATGTAGTGAGTGTATTACTATTCTCACCTACTGTCGCTGTCTACGGTGTCCAGCTTCAGCTCCTCTTCTCAGTGACGTCACTGCAATTGCGGCTAGCCAGATCACTCTATGCTCTATGTGTGAGCCAGAAGTCTCTTTTACAATGTAAGTCTGTAGAGACTCATTCTGATGCTCCATAGACTTGTATTGCAAAAGTTACAGAGCGCAGCGTGACTCGGAGAGTCTGCAGAGCGCTGAAGTCACTGAGAAGAGGAGCAGAACGGCGCTGGACACTGGAGAGAGAGGCGGTAGGTGAGTATATTAATACACTCACACTACATTACATGCACATATACACACATTTAATGCAAAAATATACAGTATAGATGGGAGGCTTCTTTAAAGCCAATCCACATAAGGGAACCTCTAGAAACAAGATGCACTGAGTTTGTTACTTGGCTGTGGCTGATGTGGGATGGGTGGGGGGAAATTGTGGCTAGTTTATTAAAGTGGGCTTACTTAATAAAGTGATAAAATATAATAATAATAATATAAAATATGTAAAGACCATCACAACTAGTTTTCCAATAACTTAACTCTTTACTGAGCCTTATTAGACTGTATTGCATCTCTACCATGTTCATTTTTCTGTCTACACCATGCTGCTTCGTGGGCAGGTTAATAGTTTAACTATTTGACATTTACAGTCATAATAATAACAGATATTTACTAAATATAAAGTAGTCAGATGAGTTATACAGTAAATTTGCTTTTCATGATAAATTGATATCTCAATCATCATGTAAGAATTACAACCCCTGGCAAAAATTATGGAATCACCGGGTTCGGAGGATGTTCATTCAGTTGTTTAATGTTGTTGAAAAAAAGCAGATCACAGACATGGCACAAAACTAAAGTAATTTCAAATGGCAACTTTAGGGCTTTAAGAAACACTAAAAGAAATCAAGATTAAAAATGTGGTACTCAGTAAGGGTAATTTTTTTCAGACCAAGCAGAGGGAAAAAATTATGGAATCACTCAATTCTGAGGAAAAAATTATGTAATCATGAAAAACAAACACACAAAAGAACACTCCAATACATCACTATTATTTTGTTGCACAACCTCTGGCTTTAATAACAGCTTGCAGTCTCTGAGGCATGGACTTAATGAGTGACAAACAGTACTCTTCATCAATCTGGCTCCAACTTTCTCTGATTGCTGTTGCCAGATCAGCTTTGCAGGTTGGAGCCTTGTCATGGACCATTTTCTTCAACTTCCCCAAAGATTTTCAATTGGATTGAGATCCGGACTATTTGCAAGCCGTGACATTGATCTTATGTGTCTTCTTTCAAGGAATGTTTTCACAGTTTTTGCTCTATGGAAGGATGCATTATCATCTTGAAAAATGATGTCATCATCCCCAAACATCCTTTCAATTGATGGGATAAGAAAACTGTCCAAAATATCAATGTAAACTTGGGCATTTATTGAAGATGTAATGACAGCCATCTCCCCAGTGCCTTTACCTGACATGTAGCCCCATATCATCAATGAATGTGGAAATTTGCATGTTCTCTTCATGCAGTCATCTTTATAAATCTCATTGAAACGGCACCAAGCAAAAGTTCCAGCATTTTCACTTTGCCCAATGCAGATTTGCAATTCATCACTGAATATGACTTTCATCCACTCATCCACAGTCCACGATTGCTTTTCCTTAGCCCATTGTAACCTTGTTTTTATCCGTTTAGGTGTTAATGATGGCTTATGTTTAGCTCTTCTGTATGTAAATCCCAATTCCTTTAGGCAGTTTCTTACAGTTCGGTCACAGACATTGACTCCAGTTTCCTCCCATTCGTTCATTTGTTTTGTTGTGCATTTCCTGTTTTGGAGACATATTGCTTTAAGTTTCCGGTCTTGATGCTTTGATGTCTTCCTTGGTCTACCAGTATATTTGCCTTTAACAACCTTCCCATGTTATTTGTATTTGGTCCAGATTTTAGACACAGCTGACTGTGAACAACCAACATCTTTTGCAACATTGCGTGATGATTTACCTTCTTTTAAGAGTTTGATAATCCTCTCCTTTGTTTCAATTGACATCTCTCGTGTTGGAGCCATGATTCATGTCCGAACACTTGGTGCAACAGCTCTCCAAGGTGTGATCACTCTTTTTTAAATGCAGACTAACGAGCAGATCTAATTTGATGCAGGTTTTAGTTTTTGAAATGAAAATTTACAGGGTGATTCTATAATTTTTTCCTCAGAATTGAGTGATTCCATAATTTTTTCCCTCTGCTTGGTCTGAAAAAAATGACCCTTACTTAGTACCACATTTTTAATCTTGATTTCTTTTAGTGTTTCTTAAAGCCCTAAAGTTGCCATTTGAAATTACTTTAGTTTTGTGCCATGTCTGTGATCTGCTTTTTTTCAACAACATTAAACAACTGAATGAACATCCTCTGAGCCCGGTGATTCCATAATTTTTGCCAGGGGTTGTAGAGAAAAAGTCCAGGCAGACAGAGACTAATCTGTGTCAGTAATAACTATATTATTGTAGTGCATTAACCCCTTTACCCCCCAGGGTGGTTTGCACGTTAATGACCAGGCCAATTTTTACAATTCTGACCACTGTCACTGTATGAGGTAATTACTCTGAAACGCTTCAATGGATCCCACTGATTCTGAGATTGGGTTTTTTTTGTGACATATTGTACTTCATGATAGTGGTAAAATTTCTTCGATATCATTTGCGTTTATTTGCGAAAAAATTGGAAATTTGGCGAAAATTTAGAAAATTTCACAATTTTCAAAATTTGAATTTTTATTCCGTTAAATCAGAAAGATATGTTACACAAAATAGTTAATAAATAACATTTCCCACATGTCTACTTTACATCAGCTCAATTTTGGAATGAAATTTTTTTTTATTAGTGCGCTATAAGGGTTAAAAGTTGATCAGCAATTACTCATTTTTCCAACAAAATTTACAAAACCATTTTTTTAGGGACCACATCACATTTGAAGTGACTTTGAGTGGCCTTTATGACAAAAGATACCCAAAAGTGACACCATTCTAAAAACTGCACCCCTGAAGGTGCTCAAAACCACATTCAATAAGTCTATTAACCCTTCACGTGCTTCACAGGAATTTTTGGAATGGGGAAGAAAAAAATGAACATTTAACTTTTTTCACAAAAATGTTACTTTAGACCCCAATTTTTTTATTTTTGCAGGGGTAACAGGAAAAAAATGGACTGCAAAATTTGTTGTGCAATTTCCCCTGAGCACGCAGATACCCCATACGTGGGAAAAAACCCAGGTTTGGGCGCACAGCAGGGCTCAGAAGGGAAGGAGCGCCATTTGACTTTTTGAATGTAAAATTTGCTTGAATAATTAGCGGACGCCATGTTGTGTTTGGAGAGCCCCTGATGTGCCTAAACAGTGGAAATCTTCCACAAGTGACACCATTTTGGAAACTAGACCCCACAGGGAACTTATCTAGATGTGTGGTAAGCATCTTGAACCCCCAGGTGCTTCACAGAAGTTTATAACATGGAGCCGTGAAAATAAAATTTTCATATTTTTCCCACAAAAATGTTTTTCAGCCCCCAGTTTTGCATTTTCATAAGGGTAATAGGAGAAATTGAACCATGCAACTTGTTGTGCAATCTTTCCTGAGTAAGCCGATACTCCATATGTGGGGGAATACCACTGTTTGGGCGCACCGCAGGGTTCGGAAGGGAAGGAGCGCCATTTGACTTTTTGAATGTAAAATTTGCTTGAATAATTTGCGGACGCCATGTTGCGTTTGGAGAGCCCCTGATGTGCCTAAACAGTGGAAACCCCCCACAAGTGACACCATTTTGGAAACTAGACCCCTCAGGGAACTTTTCTAGATGTATGGTGAGCACTTTGAATCCTCAAGTGCTTAGCAGAAGTTTATAACATGGAGCTGTGAAAATAAAATTTTCACATTTTTCCCACAAAAATGTCTTTCAGCCCCCAGTTTTGCATTTTCATAAGGGTAACAGCAGAAATTGCACCATGCAACTTGTTGTGCAATCTCTCCTGAGTAGGCCGATACCCCATATGTGGGGGAAAACCACTGTTTGGGCGTACGGCAGGGTTCGGAAAGGAAGGAGCGCCATTTGACTTTTTGAATGTAAAATTTGCTTGAATAATTAGCGGATGTGCCCCTGATGTGCCTAAACAGTGGAAAACCCCACAAGTGACACCATTTTAGAAACTAGACCCCTGAGGGAACTTATCTAGATGTGTGGTGAGCACCCTTAACCCCCAGGTGCTTCACAGAAGTTTAGAACATGAAGCCGTGAAAATAAAAAAATCTAACTTTTTCCACAAAAATGATCTTTTTGCCCCAAATTTTTTAGTTTCACAAGGGTAAGAGGAGAAAATGGAACCTAAAAACTGTTGCGCAATTTCTACTGAGTACGCCAATACCCCATATGTGGGTAAAATACACTGTTTGGGCACACATCAGGGTTCGGAAGGGAAGGAGCACTGTGTGACTTTTTGAACGCAAAATTGCCTGGAATCAAGAGCGGACACCATGTCGCATTTCGGGAGCCCCTGATGTGCCAAAATAGTGGAAACCCCCCACAATTGACTCTATTTTGGATACTAGACCCCTCAAGGATTTTATCAAGGGGTATAGTGTACATTTTGAACCCAAAGGTACGACAGAATTTGATAACATTAGGTCATCATATTGAATAAGTTGTCATTAGTCCTGAGTGCAAGTGCTCGCTATTTGAGTTTGCATCGGGTACTCGGGTATGCACCAAGTGTCGCGGTTGCTCGAGTGACATGCTCGAGTCCCTGCCCCACATGTTTCACGGTTGTTAGACACCGAAAGAAAAACATGCGGGGATCGCTCATGCATGGCAGGCGATCCCAGCAACGTTTTTTTGGCCACGAAGCATGTGGGGCGGAGACTCGAGCATGTCACTCAAACACCCGCGATACTCAGTGCAACCCTAACCCCAACCCTAACCCCAACCCTAACCCTAGCACAACCCTAACCCTAGAGTTTATTTTTTTACACCGTTCCTCGTGTGGTATAAATGATTAGATGACTTTATTCTTCGGGTCGGTGCGATTACAGCGATACCAGATTCATATCGGGTTTTTATGATTGACAGCTGTCACACACTAAAAGACGCTTTTTTTGCAAAGACTAGTTTTTGCATCACCATATTTTGAGAGCTATAATTTTTCCATATTTTGGCCGACAGTCATGTGACGGCTTGTTTTTTGCGGGACAAGTTGACGTTTTTATTGGTACCATTTTTGGGCATGTCACATTTTTTGATTGCTTTCTATTCTGAATTTTGGGAGGCAGAATAAACAAAAACCAACAATTCAGAAATTGTTTTTTTGCGTTTTTTTATGCCATTCCTCGTGTGATAAAACTGATAATGCAGCATTATTCTTCGGGTCAGTACGTTTATAGCGGTACAGCATTTATATAGCTTTTTTTATGTTTTGGCTCTTTTACACAATAAAAACGATTTTCTAGAAAAAATAATTTTTTTGTATCGCTTTATTCTGAGAGCTATAACTTTTTAATTTTTCGGATGATAGAGCTGTGTGGTGGCTTGTTTTTTGCGGGACAAGATGACGTTTTCAGCGGTACCATTTTTATTTACATTCGTCTTTTTTATCGCGTGTTATTCCATTTTTGTTTGGTGGTATGATGATAAAGCATTGTTTTTTCTTTTGTTTTTTATTTATTTTTTTACCGTGTTCACTAAAAGGGTTAACTAGTAGGACAGTTTTATATGTCAGGTTGTTACGGATGCAGCGATACCAAATATGTGTACTTTTATTGGTTTCATTTTTTTTTTCATAATAAATAAATATTATGGGTTCAATATATTTTTATTTTTTGGGGATTATTTTTTTCATTTTTTTAAAAATATTTTTACAATTTTTTATTTTTTTTTTGTACTTTTTTTTTTGCTTTTACACATTGTCCCACTATGGGACTTTCACTTTTTGCAGCCTTATCGGCTGCATGGCATAGAGAGCAGCAGCTCCCTATGCCATGCAGCCTGTCAGCGCTGCACACAGGGGAGACATTACTTTGATCGCGCACTGCGCATGACCAAAGTAACGTCCTGCCTCCTGGTGACCCGGATGTTGTCATGACAACATTGGGTCATCATGGCAACATCCGGAAGCCTCCGCAGACATCGCTGGACGCCGGCAGGAGAGGTGAGTATAACGATCACCTCCCCCCTTGCCACTGCAATGCTGCGATCGACTTTGATCGCAGCATTGCGGGGGTTAATGTGCCGGGAGCGGTGCAGGACCGCTCCCGACACATAGCACCGGGTGTCAGCTGGCACCCGGCGGAGATCGCCCCGCACCGCTCGTGTGCGGGTGCGATCGCAGCGCGCGTAATAATACGTAGCTGGTCCATAAGTCCCAGGGCACAGCTATGTACTATTACTGACAAAGTCGGAAAGGGGTTAAAGGGAATCTGTCACCAGAGTTTTGCTGCGGGAAGCATAATGTAGGGGAAGATACCCTGATTTCAGCAATGTATCACTTACTGAGCTGCTTGCTTTCATTTTGATAAAATCCCTGTAGATATAGCAGTTCCCTGAATACTGAGCTCTGTATAACCTCTCCCACACCACTGAATGGCAACTTTCTGCCCATGTACAGTGTACACAGAAAGCTGCCAATCAGTGGTGGGGGCATGATTATACAGAGCTCATGAATATCGAGGACTACATGGCAGCAGGCTTACTAGTCCTCTAGTCATAATCTCCTGCAGATAAAACAGTGCTTTTAACAAAACTACAGCAAGCAGCCCAGTAAGTAACACATCACTGTATTCAGGTTCCTTCTCTCTACATTATGATACTCTCAGATTAGGTGGAAAAACCTGGTGATAGATTCCCATTAAAGACAACACCTTCAATTCTTTATGGGCAATTTCAAGATGCCAAGGTTGAAAGTGGATGTTTCTTGTGGCAAGTGGAATAACAAGGTCATTGACAAAAATATAAATACATAATAAACGGTAAAGCACACAAAACCAGTATTATTTCATTTTCACAAACTGGTAGATTTTAGTTTTTGGAACCAGCTGTGTATGACCTTGATTTCTCCAGACACTACTCCGCTATCGTCTTGAAGATTTGTACAACTAAACAGGTGCAAAAGTACAAAAGACAAATTATGAATACAGAACAAAAGACTGAAATTCTGAAAGAGGATTGTGTAGTAGGGTTCGTATGTTACTAATAACACCAGCATAAAAAAATGAATCTTAACGTCAGGCAACAATCTTAAGTCTGGTCCACACATTGGGAAGACTGGGGAATAATGGTAAAGAATAAAGGATAGGTTGGCACCAAAGAGATCTTACATCAATAAAATTGACTAAAGTGCTCTGGTATACTCATTTTTCCCAAAAGAATAATCAATTTTCAAAAAAAAAAAATACAATAATAATCACTCACATGTAAGGTCAAACAATTAAAATGTAAACAAGAATAAAGAAGTAGAAAGAGAGAAAAAAAAAAGAAAAATCCTATCGTTCCATCAACCTGATTTGGAGGAAATATATTTCACAGGGCCCTTGTGGGATATGAATTAGAAATATTATTTAAAGGGGATGGCCACTTTCTCTTGCTAGTGCAGTTTTTCTTACAAATCGACCAAGACTTCTGTCTATAAAACAGAGACACATGTGACAAGACCATCCATCAGCCTCCTCCCTTCTACCTATTTTAGCGCAAATTTTATGACATTTTAGCAAACATGAGACTTTTCCCACCAAAAAAATGCAAAACAGGTTCAAGACACAAATAAAGAGCAGTTTTAGTTTTGTGCAAAATTTGTGAACCGCATGTGCCATCTTGAAGAATTTGGCAGGAAAAACAGCAACAAATACCTCAAGACCAAAAAAAATAAAAATGAGTTAAAAAAAATCACAAATGATGAATCCGGCCCATTGTTCTTAAATCCTCAATTTTAGCTTGCATGAAAGACATCAACTCATACTTGAATCATGTTACATATTGTATTATAATTATTGGAATTTTTCAGGATGTAGAGTTCTTATTGTCCAAAATTTTTTTTTTTTTTTTATAAAATTTAACTTATTTTCTTGCATACAAGGTTTTCAAGATGAAAATATTTATAAGGGCCCTTTAACACAGCGTTTTTGTCCATGTTCGTTGGTCCCATCGGGGCTTTTGTCCAAACCCCCACACAAAAGGGGATTTGGGCATATGCGCCGATGGGGCCATAGACTATAATGGTATGGACAGAGTCAATGTGTGCTCTGACGTGCATCATTTCCTGGCGTATACGTGGACACTCAGACACAGTCTACTACGTCTGGGAGTGGACCTGGAAATTTCCTGAGCCACAGTGGACTGGTAATGTTGAGTATCACTTTTTTCCCCTTTTGGCCAATAAAGATAAAACTATCTGAAGTTGACTATACTGGACCTTTGAATCCTAGCAGTGTGATAAATAAAATAAAAAAAAAAAGAATACTTACCTCTCAGACGAACACCTCTCCTCCGCCTAAGGGAACTTTAAAGGCTGCAGACTGTCAGCAGCCAGTAACAGGCTGCAGCGCTCTTGTGACATGAATGAGGGAAACTGCGCTTGGAGTGGCAAGTGGCGCCAGTCCGGGAGGTAAGTATGCTTTTTTCCTATTTTATTTAGCACAATGGGTTCATTTAATTACATAACAAAAACCTGGTGACAGATTCCCTTTAAGTATATAACAAGTTTTTTGGGGTTTTCATCGTATTCCGAAAGCAACACCTTTTTTTATTTTTCCATCAGTTTACCCATAAGAGATTTTTTTTTCTCTGCAAAACAAGTTACATTTTTTAAATGGCTCCATGTTGAGATATGAATTAATTTTGAATCGACTTTTTTTCTGCGGGAAAAAAAAATCAGCGATTCAACAAATGTTTTTCGGTCATTATTTTTATGCCGTTCATTGTGCAGTATAAACAATAAAATTAACTTTATTTTGTGGGTCAGCACAATTACAGCGTTACACATGACAACTCCAATAATTGGCTTTACACAAAGGCTTAGTTAATATTAAAAAGTACATTTTATTGATCACAAAAAAAAAAAAAAATATATATATATATATATATATATACATATACATACATATATATATATATATATATATATATATATATATATATAAGTGAAACAAAACCAAATACACAGGAAATTGGTGGGTACACCTAGATTAAATTACAATCAACATGGTATCCCTGGTAATCAATAAATATACGTAACACAGCCTTATAATGAATGACAGCATAAAATAAATCAGATACAAATGTAACCTGTAATTGTCCATCAATATATTTTAATATGAATGCTTAGTAGCATAATAACAGTTTAAATAGTGATAACATTCACATAAGGCTGAAACATATACCCTAAAGTATGAAAATTAGTAACAGCTACATGCATAAATAAAGTATACCATGCTTTACCTTAGTGCTATCTTCCAGGGACCCACCACACAATTACAATGTTACCAAATTTATACACTTTTTATTACATTTTACATTTTTTGCTAACAAAGCCATACGAGGGTTTGTTTTTCCCCAGGACTAGTTGTATTCTTTATTGTCACTATTTTGTGGTACATATAATGTATTGTATAACTTTTGTTTATTTATTTTTTAGTACAAAAAAACAGTAATTCCTTAATTACCTTTTGGCTTCTGGTGTTACAGAGTTCTTTAATAGGTATTAACGTAAACCTTATTCTTTCGGTCGTTTTACTACTTTTCCACAAAAACACTTTGAAATACCATTTTGGAGTACACACAACTTTTTGATCGCTTTTTATTCTGATTTTTGAGAAGCATCATGAAGGAAAAAAACAGCAACTCTGACATTGTTTTAAGGCTTTCACCATGCGGAATAAATAACATCATAAATTGCAAAGTATGGGTAGCTATGTGTGCGGCGATAACATGTTTTCGTTGGTTATTTTTTCCATAATAAAGCATTTTTTCTATTTTGAATGGGTGCTTTTATATTGTATTTTAAATTCTTATAAGTATTAACACTTTTTAAATATTTTTTTATGTTTAACCTATTTCTATTTAACCCCTTAATGACTGGGCCATTTTCCGTTTCACAGTTTTCATTTTTTGCTCCCCTTCTTCCCAGAGCCATAAGTTTTTTATTTTTCGGTCAATATGACCATGTTAGGGCTTATTTTTTGCGAGACAAGTTCTACCTTTGAATGACACTATATTGTGTACTGTAAAATGGGAAAAAAGTTCCAAGTGCAATGAAATTGCAAAAAAAGTGCAATTCCACGGTTATTTTTTATTTTATTTTTTTACCATGTTCACTAAATGCTACAACTGACCTGCCATTATGATTCTTCATGTCATTACATGTTTGTAGATGTCAAACATGTATAGGTTCTTTTTTATTTAAGTGTTAAAAAAAAACCAAAGTTTGTTAAAAAAAAAATGGCGCCATTTTCAGAGACCTATAGCGTTTCCATTTTTCAGGATCTGGGGCTGGGTGGCGGCTTATTTTTTGAGTGTCGAGCTGAAGTTTTTATAGCATTTTATTGTAATGTAGCAGTGACCAAAAAAACGTAATTCTGGCGTTTTTAATTTTTTTCGTTATGCCATTTACTGATCAGTTTAATTCTTTTTTATATTGATAGATCGGGCGATTCTGAATGAGGCAATATCAAATATGTGTATGTGTGTTGTTTTTTTTTTATTATTTGAATGGGGCGAAAGGGGGGTGATTTAAACGTTTATATTTTTTAAATATTTTTTTAAATTTTTTTTTACTTTTTACATGCTTCAATAGTCTCCATGGGAGACTAGAAGCTGCACTTGTCTAATTGCCTGTGCAATCAGATCGCCTGTGTGTAGCAGAATTGCTCACTTGCTATGAGCTCCACTGGGCGGCGCTCATAGCAATCTGGCAATGACAACCGCAGGGGTCTCCTGCAGACTCCGGGTTGTCATGACAACCCATCGGCGACCCGCGATCATGTGACGGGGTCGCCGATGGGAATGACAGCGGCAACTGTCAGAGATTGACAGCGGCATTTAACTAGTTGACAGCCGCGGGTGAATCGCGATTCCACCCGCAGCTGTTAGGGGCATATGTCAGTTGTATAGATCAGCTGTCATGTTCCCGGAAAAGTGTGGGCTCAGTGCCGGAGCCCGCACCAAACAGGGGGATCCGACGTGTGTCGTACTATTACAGCACACGGCGGAAAGGGGTTAAATAGGTTGTCCAGTCTAAAATGAAAAGTCTGCAGTCATTTTGTGTGAAAAGTCTGCAGTCACTCAATACAAGTGTATGGAGCGAGGCCATGCCCACTAGACAGGTTCTGCCCGGAAGTATGTCCAGGAGGATG